>NC_048598.1:30265875-30398375 GCF_003668045.3 Cricetulus griseus | reverse complement strand
GATCTATAATCATGTATATATTGGAAACTACATTTCAATATAACTGGTTCCTTTGTGATCCTGTGTGCTTTGTCCTGTACATGACATTGTTCTGAGAAAGTGTTTGTGGGCTTTGTCCCATTGCCAACGGTTCTCACACTAGGAGAATTTAAAACACTATTGTGAAAAGAAGTCAGACAATAACACAAATCCTGGCCAGCTTGACATAGTTTTAGTGACTATATTTTTCTACAGGCCTAGTTTGCTAGCCATTTCATCACTTCCTGTCACTACTCCAGATCTCTCCAATAAGTCCCTTTTCCATATCTATAATCTAGAGAGCATGCTATTCATAGCAGCCAAGACTTCCATCCATAAGATGAGTTTAACACTTCCTAGAAAAAGGCTTAAGGATCTGACACATGCTGAACCTCACAAATCACAGCAAGTTTCATGTCTCTCTGCTGAATCTAGTGTGCTCTAATGGATGCTACTGTGTAATTCATAGGAGTTGCCAGCGACAGGCCTAGCACCTAAAAGTAGTGGAAAATTCTCCTTTGTGAGGTGGGTACAATTTTTATACCCTTCTTTATAACATACAAAAGCCTTGAATAGGTGAGGGATTATTTACTGTATCTTTCTCTGCACTGGGCTGTTCTTACTCTCTTCCTTTCAGTCATGACTTTGAAAGATGTAGGCAGCAAAGATGCATCAGAGCTATAGAATTGGAGAGTACCTACATTTTCTCATTTTCAGAACCAGGTGGGTTTAACTAGTCAAGAAAGAATATCAGTCCTGCCATGACCACAAGGACTCCAAGGAACAAAGTTAAATGTAAACAGGCTTCTTCTTAAGTGCTATCATTTTTGCTCCCTGGGAGTCACTGGCCAGAGCATGGGATGAGAAGGAGCTCAGCATGAAGGAATGCCACAGCTAACTGACAGTGCTCATTAAGGTCATGGAAGTGATGATGTACATCACAGCATCCCACTGATATGCTCAGGGAAAGGAGGGAAGCATAGCAGCTGCCAAAGGGGATGGTACCTGCAGATTTTAATGAAAAGTCAGGGATAAGGGACCATGAAAGAGAGTTATACTCTAAGAAACATTTTCTGTTTGTTGGCTGGCTCTTCACAGGCTCAATTTTTCCGCTCAGCAGGCCTCCAAGTTTCCTCAGGTCCTGGTCAAATGGCTCAATATCATCAACTTCCTAAAGACAAGAGACTTAAAGCTAATAATAATAACATAGTAACAGCTAATAATCCTCTGGGAAATGTCCTTGTCATGACTAACTGATTAAATGAAACTCTGAGTCCATTTCAAGACTCTGCAGCAAGAGTCTTACTCCCAAAGATTAGTGAAAAGCTTCCAACGGTTTACCTTATTTAAAAAAAAAATGACACATATGACATCCAGAACCCAGTGACTGTTATAGTGGTAAATACTCTAGCACTCGTGGCCTCTGGTGTTTCTTCTTTCTAGTCATAATGTCCTTTTGAGCAAGGGTCACTCTTACTCCTAAGAGGAAAGTCACTCTGACTCACTTTCTGAAACTGAAAGCATACCGTGTCCACATGAGTAGGGAGGCTTACTGTAAAACCACAAAACCACATCAGAATTCTTCAGCTGCTCAGGAAGGAGATGAAGCAGTGGGCTGAACAAATTCATTCCTTCCTCCAGACACTCTACCCCCAGGAGGACTCATGGGATCCTTTGCTAACGGAGTCTTGGAGCAAAGAACTGTGTCAACAGCAAGTGTAGGCAGGGGTTTTGGCTTTTGGTTCCTGCAAACATGAGACAAGGGGCCACCCAAGGCTCCTTCAGGAAGCTGTAAGACTTTGATATGATCATCTCTTTTCTTGTCATCTCCTTCTCCAAGCATTCATCCCACATCTAAAAGTATGCTGCTCACTTAGTTGGTGCTAGGTGGTATGAAGGAGTTAGGAAGTGGGGTTTTGCTCTAGACTGGGTACATTCAGGATTCTAAGAAGATATTTTAATAATTTTATTCTAAAATATATAGAGAACACAACCAGACTGATGAAGCAGCAATCATTTATATTAGCACAAATGATGACTGATGATTTCGACTGTCCACCCCCTATCTGGCACTTCCTTCCAGTACTGGGGGGGGAGGGTGGGGGCAGACACAGGGACACCGGCGCTAATTATGAATCCTGTGATTTTTCCCAGTTCTCTGCTGCCACCTGGCGAAGACTCACAACCAAACAAGACACTGGAGTTTCAACTGCCTTAATTTCTACCACCCTCATGCCAACACATGCGGAATCTCTCAAGGACCAGATGGAGGATGCATGAATACTCCGTGGGCACCCAGCACTCCCAGAAGAAGCCTGGTGGCAAGGATTTACCGGGTGATCCTCACCTCTCTCCTCTCTGCTGTCTCTCCTTAGCCCAAGTAGTTCTGAGCAAAGAAATCTGAACCTCGCTCTTGGCAATGCATCTCCACGGGGACTGTGGAGGGAATCAGAATAAAAGGGTCTGGACCTCTGAAAGAGCTATGGCAAATTCGCTGAGATAAGAGCAGCTGGAAGTAACATTCTGTCCCTGTAATTCTATGTGCAGCTGGTCTTGAGAAATGAATCCAAGGCAGGTATGGCAGGTGTTAGAACTGTAATGCACACACCCCAATAAATAGACAAATACATTTCATTTGAAATTTTTGAAGAAATGACTGCTTATTTTCTACTTATATTAGGCCACATATTTAACACAATCTTCAAAATGTGTGTGAGCATTATATATAATTAGATAAGTATATAATTATGCATATCATTTATAGGATGGGATGCAATGTTTTGGTCTACCATGTAAGCATTGATGAAAGTCAGGCCGATGAACACATCTATCACTCTGTAGGATGGCCCTTACCTACTCTTTCATCTTCTGCCTCTCCCAATCCCTGTTGCTTGCTACAGAGTCTAGATATATGAAAGCTGGCCCTTTAGCATTTGTGAAAAACATAGTACATCCCTACTGCGTCCACTCTGTGGTGCAACAGGTCACTAAAACTAGAGCTTGACAGTCTTTGACTAACATCTTCCCCTGCCCCAGCCCTTCCCAAGATGACATGCATGAATATCCTCATTTCACAAGCCAGGAGAGGGGATGAAAGTGAACGAAAGCCAGACCATCTGTCCCAGGGTACCACTGATGCAGAGGCGACAGACCCTCAGGAGAAAAGGTCTCCTCAGGGCTTGGTTCTTCTGACTCTCCTGTGTCACCTGAAGCACTGAACCCTAGAAAAGAAGAGAAACTTCCCGCTGCCCATCAGAAACTTCGTGGTGTGCCCCTGTGTGCCACAGTTCTAGTTTCCCCAGTTCCATCAGACCAGATGCTTAGCTTCTTTGGCCTTAATAAAAGCCCTCTTCTGTAATCTGATAGCTATAAAAAGGAATCAGAAAACAAAATGCAAATCCAAATTCCCTTCCAGTTCTAACCAATAAAAAATTAATAATTATTAGAATTGGTGTGTAGGTATGTAAATAAAATGCATTGTAATTACAACCTAAAGGCTTAAAGATGCTTTTAAATAAATTTGAAAAAAAATTTAACTTTTACTCTTCTCTTATATATTACATCCCTACCACCCCCTCCCCCCACTTCTCCCAGTCCCTCCCCCCACCTTCCCTCTCTCCCAGATCAACTCCTCTCTCTCTTTCTCTCTCTCTCTCTGTCTCTCTCTCTCTCTCTCTCTCTCTCTCTCTCTCTCTCTCTCTTAAAGCAGATCTTCCAGAGATATCCACCATCATGGCCTAACAAGATACAGTAAGACTAGGCACAAACCATTGAATCATGGCTGGATAAGGCAACCCAGTAGAAGGAAAAGGCTCCCAAGCACAGGCAAAAGAGTCAAAGATACCCCCACTTGAATTGTTGGGAGTCTCACAAGAATACCAAGCTACACAACCATAAGGTATATGCAGAGGACCAAGTTCATACCCATACAGACCAAGTTCATACCCATACAGGCTCCATGATTGTCACTTCAGTCCCTGTGAGCCCCCATGAGTCCTGCTTAATTGATTCTGAGGGCTGTGTCCTCAAGCCCTTTGGCTACTACAATCCTTTCTCTCTCTCTTCAGGGTTCCACTGGCTCCACCAAGTGTTGGCTGTGGGTCTCTGCATTTGCTCCTATCAGTTGCTGGATGATGCATCTCTGATGACAATTTGGCTAGGTACCAATCCATGAGTATAGCAGAATATCAGAATATCATTAGGAATCTTTTTTTTTTCTTTTTTTTTGCCAGTTATGTTTGGTTCTACCCTGGGTCTCTGGGGGCTGTCCAACCTCTGGTTTCAGGCAGTGTTGGGTGTGAGCTCTGTCATGCAGCATGGGCCTCAAGTTGGATCAGTCATTGGCTGGCCACTGGACAGATTGGTGGTAAAGATTTTGTAACCGGGTTCAAATCCCAGTCCCACTGCTGGGAGCCTTACCTGGTTACACAAGATGGCTAGTTTGAGCTCCGTATACCCTTGGAGACTTCACTAAGGTCACTCTCTTTGATTCCAGGGAGTTTCCACTGCATTAGGTTTCTACATTACCCTGTCACAAGACCCCCTAATTTCAGTAATTTCTCCCAGTACTCCCTCCCTCCCTCCATCTCTCCCACTCCCCACCTAGAGGGGTATGGAAATTGTTTTTCACAGAACCAGTAATTTCTGAGTAAAATATTCTGGCACTAGCATACCTGCAGGGTGGTGAAATGTTCACACTGATGCAGCCAAGATGCAAGAAGGACCCTAAGAATGAGTGCTCACAGCCCTAACTGACCAGACTGTGGATGGTGAGGGCAACCTAAGTCAGAAGAGCCCAGGAAGTGCAACTCCCAAAGGTGCTTGGGAGAACTTTATGCATATAATAGAGGGAATTAGAAAAGGGGGGACTCTTAGCTCTGGACCTCATACATGGCAGAGACCAGGACAGAGTTCACAGATAACTTTCTGGAATGCAGACCAAGTGACAGCCAAAGAGCCCATAACCTCAGATATATTGATTGTTTTATTCTTTGCTTGCTTACTTACTTGCTTATCTAAGTATGTCTGTCTGTCTGTCTGTCTGTCTATCTATCTGTCTATCTATCTATCTATCTATCTATCTATCTATCTATCATCTATTTAGAGTGTGTGCATGTGTCTCTATGTACATCCACTCGTGTGCATGTGTGTGCGCCTGTGTGTATGTGTGTGTGTGCCTCTGTGTGTGTGTGTGTGTGTGTGTGTGTGTGTGTATGTGTGTGTGTGTGTGTGTGTGTGTGTGTGCCTGAGGTCAGAAAAAGGTATTAAATTGCTCAGCACTGGAGTTGCAAGCAGTTGTAAACACTTGTACTGGGGACTAAACCTAGGACATTTGCAAGAGCAACAAGTACTCTTAACCAAGGAGCCATCTCTCCAGCCCTCATTCATCATGTTCTAAACCATGAAAATGCCTATGTTTCAAAATCAGGGAAAGTCCCAACACCCACCCCATCTGTGACCTGATGGAGCACAGCTGGGGGTGGGGTGGGGGGGCCCCCCCCGGATCCTTTGGACTCAGGGCTGCAGGATCTCCATGACACAGGACAGAAAGAACAGGGTGTCCAGGAAGAGTCCCAGTGAGGACCTAGTTTTAATAGCATAGCAGAGACCAGGGCCTTGAACCAAATCAATGATTCTTTTCGGTAAACTACATGTAAAAATATTTGGATAAAGGGGTTTACTGCATGACTCACCGTGTCACACCGCAGCTTCCAGGATGAGATTTTGCCCTTCTTCCTTTCTTCCCCCATCTTATATTTGGTTTTATTTGGGGTGGGGAGGGAGGTGGACAGGATCAGGAACCATGATGTGAAAGACACACACACATACACACACACACACACACACACACACACACACACACATGCATGCACGCACGCAAAATCATGGCAAGTGTAAAGTGCAACAGGAAGCTGTAGGGCTTCCGGATGTCTTTTCTAACTGTGTAGGAAGTTGACTGAGAGGTGCACTCTCTCGGATTGGGAAGTACTTATTTGAGTGGCTATGTTAATCTAACTTCGTGATTTATTTTTGTTTGTTTACAAGTTCTTTACAATAGACTGACTTATAAAGACATTTTCAAAACTCAGTAAACTTTACTGAAGTTTGTATTTCTGGCTTCTCTTGAAAAAATGGGAAGATAGGCTCATGCTGGGCCTGTGTCCACACCTATAACACATTGAGCTCATCTGGGTCCTTCAGAGAGGACAAGCCTGTAAAGATGCTCACCTAACCTATGGCAATCTGTCCCTTAGCCTTCCTACTCTTACTGACTTGGGAACTGTTGAAATTCAGAAGGCTCTTCTCATTTATCTTCAGATTCTATCACCTTCCTCAACCCTACCTTGATAGACCCTTGATAAGTGTCTTGTCTATACTATAGTAGGTCATCTAAAAATGCTGACTTTATTTTTGAAGGGTAACTAAAATGGCTATTGGCTTCTACTGCCATCTACTGACCAAAAGTAGAATTTTGCCTAGATCCTAGTCTAAACTTACTAAGCCATTCAAATTTTCAATTCCTTCCTGCTTTTTAAGCCTTTATTTATTATTATTTTGGTCCAATTAGCAATAATGTTTAACATATTTTACTCTTTATCATAAATATAAACTAGACAAAATGCTGTAAGAACTTGAATGAACAAGTTGACCAAAAATTATATATATAAATTTATATATATGAATATATATAAAACTTCCATTTTTGCTTATTGTTGCTCATACATCTAGAACAGCATGGGGAACAAGGAGATACCTGATCTGTACTTGGCACTCAGCTGGGAAACATACACACATGTCCCTTGCCCATTTTACAGCATATGAGCATATGTGTTTTATAAATCTAAAACAAGGCTGTTGCAGGGCTCCAGATTTCCATGCATGAGGGTCTCATGTACTTGCAAGTGAAGGCAAAAGAAATTTGGTTTACGAAAGGATGTTTAACACTTTTTCTAGTTAATTAAAATATACCTGAAAAAATAAATCTATCAAAATTTTATGGGAAAACCATCATTGAATTCTTCTGGGTACTGTTCAAAAATCAATAGCTGACAAAGAACTAGCTGTGGATGCAGATAGCTTAAGTGCCAAGTCCCCAGTCTTCTTATAGCCTTCCATCCAGGCCCCAAGGATCCAGACTCTTCCTATGACATGACAACTCCTTCCCACCAGCAGTGGTTTTAGTAAGGAAGTCTTCTCTGCTTTACCACTCGAACTTGTTTGCTGGTGACCGACCTTTGCTGCCACGGGACAAAACCTCACCAGTGTAGAAGCACAAGACAACTGTATATTAAGCATGACTTACAATACCAGAGGACAGCATGAGCTTAGGGCTAGGTGGACCTGGCTTCTGACTGCTTTTCTTTTCATTTATTTCTCTAGTGACTGGAGCAATTGCTTCATTTCCTTCGAAGTACCTCATCCAATGCCAGGGGTGATAAATGCTGTATTCTGGGGTTGTACTAATAGCCCCAGTTGTGAATACTGAAAGCCAGCCATGTGGAAATACATCTAGAGGATCCACCAAGTGACCTCAAATACAGAGGAAGTTACTCAAAAGCAGAAAGAGTGGACACACCTGACCCTGGACCATAGGCAGCACCAATGGACAGGATACTGTTCCACGTGTCATGCCAGAGTCTTTGAGAGGAGGACTCCAATGAAAATAGGGTTAGAAGCAAATGATTCATCCCTAAATCTCTACCATCAAATCAAGGCTACAAGGATTCCTTACTTAAAACTATGAAACAAAACCAGATGAAGGGGAGTTTCGTAGGATTTCTCAGCTGAAAATCACACAATGATGTAAAAGCCGCTCACCATTTCACCACACGACATTATTACAGAAGTAACTCGGTGTCTGCCAATCCCCCACATGCCAAGCACCTTCTTAGTCCCCGCCCAATCCTGTTTGCTTTAGTCTTTTCCCCCTAAAAAGCTTTCATTTGGGGCCTTTTGTCTCTACACCTACATAAACTTTCTAAGCAACTCAAATCTTGGTGTATCATTCTGGACACCAAAGAAGGCCTTCTGTAATACTTCCTCTTATTCTCAGTTCATATGAAATTATTTCCAGAAAAGTCTGGGAAGAAAATGCAAGTGCTGGCCACAGACTTGGAAGTCCCAGTCCTGATTACAAAAGAGGAGATGGAGGCAAAGGAGACTACTCACTGGGAGGATGGAGTGTACCCCATTTGGGAATCTTCTGCCTGTGTTTTCTCTCAATCTGCCTATTGTTTTCCATTCTGTGTCTCATAAGTGCTCTTTGTCCACCCAAATCCCTCAAGATGGAAATTTGAGACACAAATGTCTCCTCCATGTTTCTCAAAGCCAGCTGTGAAAAAAAAAAAAAACTCTCTTCCCTCTAATTTCTGTCTCCTAGGGTTTCCACCAAGCTGTGAACAGTACAACTGTAGATTTCCATGATGACAGGGAGAGTGTACAAAGATACAGGTTTCAGAATCCTAGTGCCTTCCCGGGAAGGGCTGTGGCTGGAAGTATTTTCCCCAGTGACAAGTACATGGAACTACTTGGAACCAGAAATCCCAATGTGAAGTTTCAACAGGAGGCTTTGTGTAGTTTTGTTATCACACAGGGATACCCCTGCTTTGTGATCATCAGAGTCTCTGGAGATCTCCCTGGCATCAAGTCACACCAATCAGCAACCTCACAGTTATCAGATAAGAAAAGCAGTTAAAATGACCCAGATCTCCAGTGTCACTACTCTAATTGTCTGTTGGTTTCAGGCCTCCACCAGATGAATGGCATCAAACCAGCAATTAATTCAAGGTTAGTTCCAAGGACACTAACCCTGTGGAACACCTGCCTTCCTTGGGACTGCCACCTAGAAAGCAAGAAGTGTTGTCTCCAAAACCAGAGCTGCCATTCATGATGCTGAAGTGTTTGGATTTGTCCCTGTTCTTACCATGTCATGAATACGTGTTTTTTTTTCAAGGTCAGTGGAAGTTTGATACATTAGTCATGCTCTAATACGGCCTACTTCCTAAACACGTGGTTTGCTTTTGAGCATCTGATTTATAGTGGTGTCTACTTCAGAGCTGGAGCTCATCTACTTATTGGTCACATCTACCATCTCAGCAACCTCTGTTCTCTACCTTTGCTCCTCTCAGTTTATCAGACCCATCCAGGTCAACTCAGCATGTCACAGTAAGACAATATATTTTTGCAAAATTTCCAAAACCCCAGAATCAAATCTGGTTTTCTCACCAAGCTTCCTAGTATCAGGAAAACCAAGCACTGGTTATCAGTACAGGCTTCTCTTGAATTCCCCCAGCTCTGAATCTTGAGTCCTGATACGGAAGCTCACCTTGTGAAGCTGTTGTAGTATCCTTTAAAGACTGATGCCAAGATTGAACTAAGTAATGCCTATAATTGCCACTAGGTAGTATCAGTGAGCCAGAGGTCAATGCAGTGATGGATTGGAAAAGGAAACAGAAGAAAAGGGATGAATGGGTAGATAGTTAAATGGGTAGGTGGGTGGATGATTAGATGGGTAGGTAGATGGTTGAGTGGGTAGATGGAAGGGTGGGTGGGTGGTGGGTAGATGGGTGGGTAGATGGGTGAATAGGTGGATGGAGGGATAGGTGGGTGGATGGAGAGGTGGATGGATGGATGGATGGATGGATGGATGGATGGATGGATAGATGGATATAAGCAACATTGGTTGCATATTTACCTACTCTTCATAACAGACATCTATGGGTTGAGCAACACCAGCTTGGTGGGGAAAGAGAATGCTTCCTGAGCTTCTCATCATAAGGTATCCACATATATTATCTTTATTTAACTGAGGAAAATAAACCATAAAATTATCAGACATTGAACATGGAAGATGAAATCACCCACATACACATGTGTATAAGTACAAGTCCCTATTCTATTTTTTCTTCCACTTATACATCTCAGTTTGTGCCCCACTCCAGCTCTGCCATGTTCATTTAAGTCACCCTGGAAATTTACATATTACTCACCACTTACTTCTTTGTGATGCAAGGATGCCCAGGTTCAGCTCAACTTCCCCACAATCATAGCACAAGTTGCTGTTTGCTTGTTTTTGGTTTTCAGTTAGGATCTCTCCTGCTTCCATTTCCTAGATCTGGGATGTATAGACATCCATCAACATGGTCAGATTCAAAATATAATATACTTCCATATTCAAACATCATTCAAGAAAGGAAGCTTCTCATTCCCTCTGGCTTTAGCTAGTTGATGCTTAGCTGTTGTCCCCAGGGACTCCTCATGCTTCCTATGGAACCTCCCTTAAGCATCTCTTGTCTGGTCATAACTCCACAGGACTGCAAGATGGCCCTGGCTTAATGATTTAGGTTCATGAGAATAAGCTGCTGTACTGGATCTCGGATGTGAACTATTAGGATAATTCTGAACCCAGGCGACTTCAGTGTTTCTCTGCTGTGCTTAGCAGCAGTCATTCCAGGACTTTGGTGACATCCCAGAAAATGTTGTCTAGTCATTGACATTTCCCAGCAAAGCAATCAAAGCAAACAGTGTGGCAATGGCCTTGTAAGGACGCTGTTTATATCACACTTGCCAAGAGGGTGAGAGGTTGATCACCCAGGGGCCACAGTACCATCAAAACACCTGCATGGTAACAGTTAAAAACTACTCCCTCGCCTCTCCAAAGTCCACCTGGAAAAGATCTAAACAGATTCCCCACCCTACCCCCTACTACATGCAAATTGCTCTTTGCTCACTTAGCCAAATCCATGGAACAACTGTCTCCTAAGGTGGAAATATTGGTGTGATTTAATGAGATGGGGAGGGAGGGAAGAAGGGAAAGAAGGAGGAAGAATGGAGCTGAGATGGGCAGTCATCAAAACATCTTCTAATGAAAATGTCTTTTTGAAAAGTCAACTTACCATAAGGAAGAATTTACTCCTTGGGCAAGAAACTCTGTCTCAGCAATATGCTCACTCCCCCGAGTTTGTTATTCAAGCTTTTTTTTTTTTTTTTTTTTTTTTTTCATTATCACCCTGACCTTTGTCTTTCTTCAAAGCCACCTCCACCCTCTGGGCCCCTTCCCTGCAAGTAGCCTCTGCAGCTATGGAATTTGAAAGGTATACCCCAACAGCTGGGCTTTTGATGTGGGCTGAGCTGCTGGCTTTCTTAGTGCTTTTCAAGCTAACTTCAGCTATGTTTTTTAACCAGTCTAACTGGTTTTCTGTTTGTTCTTTATGTCTCCCAGAAGAACGGCAAAACATGATAAGTCTCTGTTGCATTCTTCCATCACGTGACAGAAAATCTCAGATGGAGAGAAGGGGTGAAGCTAGAAGGGAGGCATCAGTGGAGGATGGAAGGTAACACCCCAAATGCCACCGAGTGTATGCCCAGAGGGAGAGAAAGACTTCTCTGGGCTTTAGCTATGGCTCTGAAGGTAAAGTCCAAAAGTGTTAGTAGCAATTCAATCCTCAGATCAGTGACATTCTTTGCAAAGTGGCTATTATATGAAGTCCCACCCCTAGCTGAGAAGCTATTGGCCCCTGGGGGGAAATGTGGCCCCTGCAGTGCTACCCATGCTCTGGTAGATAATCCAAACACATACAGGTGGTCGCTGGGGGGCTTTTGTCTATGAAGTGGAAGGAAAAAGTGAGGAAGGGGATGGAGAAGGAGGGAGGAAGGGAAGGGTGAGCTTAATCGGAATTCATTTCATGCCTTATGAAATTCTCAAGCAACAGAAAGAACTTCAACTCTTGGAATATGGGCAGCTCAGCCCATCTGAACAATAGCTTTTGTGACAAACATCAGGATGCAAGAGGGTATTTAAAGTTTTAGGTACTACAGGATGTATTTTGTTTGTGTGGGGGGAATGTGGTGTGTGTGTGTGTGTGTGTGTGTGTGTGTGTGTGTGTGTGTGTGTGTGTGATATACACATGTGGAGCTAGAGAAGGATGCCAGGTATCCTCCTTCTCACTCTCAGCCATACTTTTTGAAACAGGGTCTTTTACTGCATCTGAAGCTTGCCATTTTGGCAAGTCTAGGTCATCACTGAGTAGCCATGATTTCCCCACCCCTCAATGCTGGGCTTACAGGCATGTAAGTAGAATGCCAGTTTGCCCAGAGTATTCATGCCTGGAACTCACTACAGTAGACACAGAACCCCGTGTCTAGTTAAAAAAAAAAAAAAAAAAAAAAAAAAAAAAAAAGTACAAAGAAGGGAAGATCACAGAGACCCTCAAACCTCGTTCAGATCTGCCATGTGTAGCCACTTTCACTTTTCTCCACAGCCTTGTCTCCCCAGGAAAGTTCAAAGTCATACACAGCATAGTCCCACAGTACAAGTATCCAGTTGTTCTTGGAAACAGCACACTTCCATACCAACTAAATGCAGGCACAAGGGACAGTAAGGAGCAGAGGAGATCAAAGGAAGAAGGCAGGCAGTGGTTGGGTAAGGCAGACACACAGCAACCCCATCTGGCTAAGAGCAGGCCTTTGGTAAATGTAGAATTTTTCCATGAAACTTTGGAAAAAATTTTTCCTTGAACATAAGAAGGAAAAGAAGCAACCTGATTGATGATACCAACTTCTGGGGAGTTACTAAAACATGAGCATGTGCAAATCTTTGCAGGATCCTTTAGACCCTGGGTACACAGAAGGAAGGATGTTGGTTGACTTCTCCTTCAGGCAGGCAGTTGGAAAAAATGAATACAGTAAGCCAAGCTTTAAGATATTCTATTCCTGGGAGTGGCGCTGTTCTGTGAAGCCCACAGCAGAGAGGAAGGTCAGCCAACAGTGGAGGCAAGCTCATGCTCAACATGCAGTCTGTTCTGTGAAAGCATGAAGAAGGTCATGGGGTGATAGATACAAAGACATTGTCATTCTGAAACAGAAGGTTCTCCCAAGGTCGGCCTCTTTTCTTTAAATTACAATGGTCCTGAGAGAACTAAAAAAGTGGTGAGTGCCTGAGTTTCCTGTGCTCAAGCTGTCTTTGAACTTCCATCAATAAACACACTTTCATGTTGAGGACCCATGAAAGATGACAGATTTCAACTGGAGAAATCCAGCCCTACATCATTTCGAGAGCTCACTTTGTAGGTAAATGAAGACAAAAGAGAAACTCCACAGTAGTCACCATTTTTTTGGCTTCAAAAGAATGGCAAAAAAATCTAAAGACTAGGGTTATCTTTTTTATTAGAAGGATATTGGTTATTTATATCCTCTCTTTGAGTTTTGCACATTTAACTGGTGTCATTCCTATCCAGTTTGATTTTCTGTTAATGTGATAAAACACCATGACCAAAAATAACTCAAAATAGGAAAGCATTTATTTCGGCTTATACTTCAAGGTCCATCACCGACGGAATCCAGGGCAATAATTCTAGGCAAAACCTGGAAGCAGGCACCATACAGGAACATTGCTTACTGCCTTGCTTTCCATAGCTGGCTCAGCTTTTTTATTACATAACCTAGGTCCTACAATGGGATGAGGCACACCCCACTACACACACACACACACACACACACACACACACACACACACACACACCGATCAGTAATAAAGAAAATACCCTCATAGGTTTGTCTACAGGCCAATCTGATGGAGTTGATTCCCCGATTAAGGATCCCTGCTTCTGGATAACTAACTGTCTTACTTCAATTTGACCAGTACAATTCCAATCTCATTTTGTTTTATTTTACATCTAGGAAGATTTGCTTGTGATCTGGGGTATAGAATGTGGCTAGAAAGAGAACTAGATAGGAAGAGATCCTTTCAGTTGTGTGGTTATTTTCTGAAATGTAAAGAAAAGTGGGGACTAAAAATTACATGGAGATATGCCCTGGGTAATTTCTACAGGAGACGGTGTTGCTTTAGACCACTTGGCCCAAGGGGCAGAGTGTCCTCACTGCTAAAAGTGAAACAAAAAGCTGTACAATAGAGGCCATGCTTTTGAAATCCAGTGTGTCATTTGAACTGTCATTGTAGTCTGGTTTTGCCTAGAGAATAATATATTTCAATATATAGATTTCTACCTCTGAAGCCTTTTGTTTAAGAACGACTTGCAAAAAAAAAAAAATAGTAACACATACAGATTCAATACCAGTAAGAGATCTTGCTTCTCTTACATTTATTTATTTATTTTTCAATATGATCTCACTCTGTAGTCCAGAGTTGACTGGAATTTGATATGTAATTCAGGTTGACTACACACTCTAACTCGTGATCCTCCTGCCTCAGCTTCCCAAGTATTAGGATCACAGGTCTGTATCACTACACCTGACCTAACCCTTCTTTTTTTTTTTTTTTTTTTTTTTTTTTTTTTTTTTTTTTGTAGACCCTGGGGAGGAGAACACACAGCCCCTGTGAGTTAAACGCGCTGCCAACCATTTCTGCTAACTGAAAATGGGCTAACATAAACATTATCTGATGTCTAGCAAGTTATCAAAGCCCCCAATTCCTGTACAGTTGGGTACATATGGGGAGAGGAAATTATTTTCTCTCTTGTACACAGAAAGGACTATAGTTACACTCTGTCTTAGCTGGAGTTTTTCCTCTTGTGAGGGTCAGAGGTTTGCTTGAATTAATTTCCCAAGTTAATTCAACTTCCCAAGTTAACTCAAATGCACATTTTCAGTCCCATTGGGCATCTGGTGGACAATGGGTAAGAGACCTGGGAATCTCCACTTAGAACAAGTACCATAGGTTGTCCTCAGCCCATGCTTTGACATATAGCATCCTGGAAACCAAAAAAGCTTCTGCAATCAAAGTGAATCCGTCCTAGAAAACCCCTAAGAATAAAGAGCAATGGTGTCCCATCAACACAAATGAGGGCGCCTTGCCCTTTTTCTCCCACCTACTCCTTATCTCTACAGTATGTTTCTCTAACCTCACTACCCTTTCAGTCTTCCTTTTTTCCACTGTTTCTTTTCATTTTCAGCTATGGTCATGAAAAGGTAAATGAGAGCAGGGGAAAAGGCCTGGATTGTCTTGACTTCCTTAGCACCAGGCAACCGTTTGATGCTGCTCTTTTTACATTTACTAACTCATCCATGAGTCTGGTGCAGATGATGCAAAAACCTTATTATACAGATTCGTTCCTTACCTTTCCCTCATTATCATTGGTCAAAGTATTGAACTCTCCACAATGAAGCAGAGTGGAGATGTAAAAAGAAAGCAAAGTCAAGCTAATTAGTTTTACTTATTCCCTGTTAGCAGCTCAAGGGAAAAAAAAGTGGGAGAAATAAATTGAGAAATTATGGGCACCAGGAAAAATCCATTCACTCCTTACTTATTCAAATATCAACAATTACACTTTTGGTTAAGACATTGTTATAATTTAAGAAAAGCGACTCAAGAGAGGAAGACAACATGCAACAGAGTTCAAGTGCGGGGGTTCTTTATTAGGTGAAAAGGATTGTAAAAAGGGGAAAGGGGAGGGGGGAGACTCGGCTCTAGAGACAGGAGCAGCAAGAGAGAAGAAAGAGGGGAGAGAGGAGAAGAGAGTAGAGGGAAGAGAGAAGACAGAAGAGGGGAGAGAGAGAGAGAGAGAGAGAGAGAGAGAGAGAGAGAGAGAGAGAAAGAGAGAGAGACATGGGAGGTAATCAGGGCCCTTTTAAAAGAGAATGTAGTGAATGTGCACAGGTGGTGCTCTTAGAGGCTGCAGCGGAGGGCATATCCCGCCAGAACCCCAAGGGCAGGCCAGTACCGATGCCTGAATACTAACAGACGTGAGATAAAAATGAAATAAATTGCATGTTGTTGCTATTAAAGAATTGTTTGAGGGGGCTAGAGGGATGGCTCAGCAGATAAGATCACTTGCTGTGTAAGCACAAGGACCTGAGTTTGAACCCAACATCCACACAAAAGCTAGGTGTAGCCTTGCATGTATCTATAACCTGTGGGAGGGAACACTGTGGGAGGGAGAGGCAGGAAGATCACTGGGACTTCTGACTGAAGCCTAGCTCCAGGTTCAGTGAGAGACTCTATCACAAGGCAATAAGATGAAGAGTGACAGAGAAGCCCACTCAATGTTCTTCTGGCCTTGTTTATGCTTAAGAACACCCACCCATCCACTCCCACATACATGTGCACCTACACAAACACAAATAATTGCTTGAGAAGCAATTAAAAATCAAGAAAAAGGAGATAAAAAGGCAGTTGATGACTAAAGTGAATTCCCATGTGGCAGCCACTGTGTTTTTCTGTTATCTAAGGCCCATAGCTCCCTATTCGTAAGAATGTCTTAAGTCAATCAATGGCCTATGTGAACACATGGCTGTGCTGGAAAACAGGTTTTTCTACTCAAAGATGATGCAAAAGCAACACTCAGTGGGTGTCATTCTTCAAGCTGTTCTATTTTCAGGATAGCAATATGATCAAATACCTTCTTGATGTAATGAGCTGCAGCTCCCAGCCACCCGTGTGATCATAACACGCCACACTGTGCAGTGTACACCACACTGCAGTGTCTGGTGCTGCTACCCTGGATTGATTCCTACAAGCTCGTAACAAAAACAAATTGTCTCCCATATGTCTACCTATCTAAAGCTTTGCTTGTGAAGTGCTGCCCATAGATCCCTAGAGTTCACTGGTAGAAACCAGCAATTCCAAGGAGGAATAAATTTAAGGAGGAAAAAATGCATCTTTATTTTCACTAATATGTTGCATTTCTTCATCTTAATGTGTAAATGCCATTTTTAAAGGAAGGGCCATAGCATAAAAAAAGAATTCTAGCAAACAACAAAATCGCAAAACTCTAATAAACCATCAAAAAAGATATTCTCTAAACAAAAATCTAATAGCTTAACATTGGTTAGAATTCTCTAGTGAGAACAACTTAGCATTGTATGCCCTTGGACTTATTTTTTATTTCTTTTATTATCTTTTTATTGAAAATAGAGTCTTCTCTCATACAATACACCCTGATCACAATTTCCTCTCCCACCACTCCTCCCAGTCCCCCACCACCTCCTCTCTCCCCAGGTCCATTCCTCCTCTGTTTCCACTTTAGAAAAGATCAGGCCTCCAAGAGATAACAGCCAAACTGGACAAAACAAGATACAATAAGACAAAGAAAAGGCCCTCATATCCAGGCTGAACAAGACAACCCAATAGGAGGAAAAGAGTCAGAGATACAGCCACTCCTGCTGTTAGGAGTACCATAAAAACACCAAGCTAACAGCCATAGCATATAGGCAGAAGATCTGATGCAGACCCATGCAAGCCCATGCTTGCTGCTTCAGTCTCTATGAGCCCATGAGAGCCCTGCTTAGTTGATTCAGAGGGCCATCATTTCCGGGTGTCCTCCATCCCCTCTGATTTCTACAATGTAAAAGCCCCCTCTTCTGCAAGGGTTCCCCAATCTCCAGGGGGAGGGACCCAATGGAGACCTCCAATTCAGATTGTCTCTCCACATAATGTCCCACTGTGAGTCTCTACACCCACTCCCATTTGCTGCCAGAGGAAGCCTCTCTGGTGACCAAAGCTTACAATTGAATATAGAATAATGTAATTATACATCATTTAATTGGTGTGTGTGTGTGTGTGTGTGTGTGTGTGTGTGTGTGTGTGTGTGAGTTGTGGTTGTATCTATCCTTGGTCTCTGGGCTATCCAGTCTTCAGTTCTTGTCCATCCAGGCAGTGTAGGGCATGGGCTCTCCCTCATGGCATATGTCTCAAGTTAAACCAAACATTGATTGGACACACTACCCTAATACATCTTGCAGGCAGGACAGACTGTAGGTGGAGGTTTTTGTGGCTATGTTGGTGTCCAGGTTTCTCTTTCCATAGCCTGGAAAGTACCTTCTTACATCAAAGAGACCACAACATAGGGTAAAGGCTCCATGCACACACCAGGTTGAACTTTTGGATTTAAAACCATCATAATGTAATCAGTGTCTACCACAGGATCACAGAGCATCTTCTCAGATATTGTTCATTTCTTTATTCCTGTCTTACAAGGAACTCACTAAGTTACATTCTCTCACAAAGTCAATATCAAATACACACACACACACACACACACACACACACACACACATACACACACACACACACACACAGAGCTTGTATTTTTATAGACTCTTCTATCAAATAACAAGAAGGATGTTTCCTTTTGTATCTTGTTTAGTTTTGATTTTGTTCCTCATGTTTCTAAAGCTGCCCAGCAAAATCAGTGCTAACTGTGGTTCTGATGCTGGCATTAATCTCAGTTTGACTATAAAACTTGCCCTTCCCTACAGTTTCAGTTATATTTTTATCTCTTGAAGATCACAGCTTTTAAATCCTTTTAAAAATAGGAAAGGTGAGAGTTTTGAAAATCATTTTATTGGTTTCAAAGCCATTCTGTCTCCATATTGTCCAAGCTCTGTCTCTCTTTCTGGGAAAGGAAATCAAACCTACTTCTACCATATAACTGCCTGAAGCTTCTGAGTCATTAGTATTCATAAATACTTCCGTCCTAATAAACTACAAGAAAGGCTTTTGCACCCAGATATTGCAATCCATGCCCACCACAGATTCCACCAAGCTTAAGAGAAATAACCAACACCCCCCCCCCATGGCATTCTGATGATTCAGTTCTCCCAAGCCTTAATTAACCGTTATGCAAATATTCCTGAGCCACAGAAGGACTTTGCCTTTTAAGGAGTTACTTATGAAACCAATGCCTAATATTTAAAATAAATGTATTTGCTAACCACATTCAACCTTCCTCCTCCCACAGCCTTCCTCACTTTCGTATCTCCATTATCCATGTTCACTCATTTAACGAAGCCTCCAGAGACTTCCAGAAGGTTTCCAGAAAAAATAGAAGGACTGAAGAGTGCAAGAGGGAATTGGGTACCTCTATAGATAGCACCAACCCAGGGACGAACCTGTGGAGTCTTCACCCTCAGACAGTGCCCACAGTCTCCACCCACCAAGACCTGATTTGGGCCTGACTCACTGGTGTTGAGGGGAAGCAATGAGTCTTCATAGTTCCCAGTGAGAAGGAGGAGAGCTGAGTATCATAACTTCAGCTCTGCCCTTGACCTTCTGGAAGAGCTACAGAACATTTTACTAAGCAGTTTCCTCAAGGGTACTAAATGAGTTCCTACAAAGAACTCTGACCTTAGGGGAATTAAAGCTACACCCACAATCAACATGAAGCTCAACCTACAGAGTCAGAGGTAAGAGGCTAGGAAAAGATTTCTGGTGGGGATAGAGACATGGTGCTTGCTTCTTCAGCAGTGGACCTGAGTTTGGTTCCCAACACCCATGATGGGTGGCTTACAACTGTCTGTAACTCTGGCTCCAGTGAATCTGATGCCCTCTTGTGGCCTCTTTGGGCACCTGCACTCACATGTATACACACACACACACACACACACACACACACACACACACACACACACACTTACAAATATTTAAAAAAGGAAAGACTTTTTGGAGGCTGGGGAGATGGCTCAGTTGGTAAAGTGTTTGTTTGGCATGCAAGCCTAAGGACCCAAGTTCAATTCCCAGAACCCACAGAAGACAGTCAGGTGCTTGGGTTTGTAATCCCAGTACTGGCCAGACAGAGGGCAGTAAATCTCTGGGGTTCACTAGATAACCAGGCTTGCCTACTTGGTGAGCTTGTGGTCAAGGGAGGGACCCTTACTCTAAAAAACCAAGACAGGCAGCTCCAGAGGAATGATAACTGAGATCATTCTCTGGCTTTTCCACACATGTGCATACACTCAGACATACATGCAGGCACACTCAGTTCTACATGCACACAAAAACATACACACTCAGGCACACATATTCAGACACAGGTGTACCTATATGCATACACAGACACAAAAAAAGCTTTCTGCTTATGAAATAGTGAAAGGAGGAGAAGGACTAAGAAGAGGAAGAAGAAAAAAAAACAAAATACAGCAAAAGAGAAAAAATGCTTGAACTTTACCTTGGAGTCATAAATTCTCCAAAGGGGGGGGGGTTCAGGAACAAAAATTGGGAGGTGCCTCTTAGAAATCAGAACACTAAAAATAGCAGCAATATCTCATTTATCAGAAAGGCAGTCACCCACTATGTATCAAGCCTCAAAATAGAAACTGAGAGTTTTTGTGATTATATCAAACCTGGACATGATTTTAGTCATTTTTTAAAATATGGCTAAATACACATCTACCCTGTAACCCAGAAGTTTTAGATTCTTGCCCAAGAAAAATAAATGCCCATGTCCATAAATAACTTATATGTAAGCATTTATAACACCCTTCCCACAATAATCAAAAACCAGAAACAACCCAAATAACAATCCAAATGTCATAAACATAGAATCTAGGGGTGATTATTTTAGTGTGTTCGTACACTGGAAAGAAAAGGAATGGAGTTCAGGTGTGGAGATCAACATGAATGATGAGTTTGCAGAAATGCATCAAGTGTGGGAAAAAGTAGTGTGTGCTCTTCTAAGGCAGTCAAGGGTGGCCTGTGTGATTAACTAGCTGGAGGCAGGGGTGAGGAAACTTTCGTAAGAAGGTTGAAAAACTCACTTCTTAGCATCAATGGCTTCTAAACATATAAAATCTTGTTGTTGTTGTTGTTTTATTGTAGGTAAATTACACCAGAAGAGACAGACAGACAACAGAGATAGGCTTTGTTGGCCAACAGGGAAAGGCTGACATTGCGTGCATGAATAAATTGATAGCAAGCACTATTGGCAAGGGCATGGTGAAATAGCATAAGGGGGACTCTTAATAGTGCACTGGAAGGCCTTTCTTAGAAGATGGCCTGAGAACAAAACCAGCAAGAGAAACAAGCCAGGTGAGAAGCACACCATCGAGGATCCACTCCAAAGGACAGGAGCTGCATGTGCAGAGCTGTACAGTGATTCCCTTTGGGCCTGTGAATGCAGGGGAAGCTGGCACATGATGAGGTGGGGGAGGAAGGCAAGACTGGAGGACAAACAGAGCAAGCGTCCAGTGAGGCCCAGGGGATGTGCTTATCCTTGGGATAAAGGAAGAGGATGCAGTGGAGTGGTACAATTGCACGGATGTCTTCACAAGATCATTCTGGTGCTGGGATAAAGTGGACTGAAGGTGCCCAAGTGCTTTGTGACATGGTTTCTCTCTTAATAACAATAGGCTATTTAAAATTGGATTTAATTTTTCAATGGCGTATATCAATTTTACCCTAGCATGTCAATCGTTCTCTACCACATCAACCTTACAGTGCTGAGTGGGAAATGGAAAGCAAGAGTAGTTCTCTACTCGTTGAAATGGGTGGGGTTTTCACTAGCCGTTTAATTTTGATTCCTCCATAGGAAGAGAGAATTACTCAGCAACCCTCAAGTACAGAATGGAACTTGGATAGTAACAAAACGCAGCCTTTACTGCTGAGATTAAGAAAACTTCTAGAGGGGCTTCCAAAGAAGTAGGGTGAAAAGGAGGTCATCTTAGCCTCCCCCATCCCTTGCACTGAGCCATCCAGAATCAGAGGATGGGGAGGGGACAAGGTACAGACCCACAGCCAGAACACCTGAGGAGGCATTTCACACACATCTTAAGACTAAGCACCCGAGGTAAGCAGAGGAGGAAAAGCCCTTTTCTCATCCATCCTCCCCCACATCCCATCTGTCTCACCTCACAAAGGGGAAGCCGCTCAGTCAACGGGGCGCACCTGGAAAACACCTATCATGACTGCTGCTGAGGGGCCCAGAAACCCAACTGTCTTATGCACCAAAGACATCAAAGCTCAAGTTTGTCTGATTGTGCATTCATAGGAACAATGGGTGGATTCCACCCCCACGGGGTTGCCTGATTAAACAAAAAGTAAAAGTTGACAAATAGGGGGAAACGGTGACAGGCTCCGACATCTTGTATCTGAGTGGAAATCAGTGCTCAGCAGACCTGAGGTGGGGAAGCACCGCTCCCGGAGAGAGACGAAAAGGGCCGCTCTAGCTGTGCAGGTTGCTCCAGCCCTCCGCTGCAGCAGATGTCCTCTCCACTTAGAAACCGAGGCTGAGGGAGGGAATACCCACCTCCCACTCAGGCTTGGAAAGAAATGGAGGGTTCCCACTGGGCTGTGCAGCACTTACTTGTTATCTAAGAAGCAACAGCAATGTAGTCTAATGAAGCAGGGAAGAAGGACCAGTCAGAGAGAAGCCATGGGGGAGCCTGAGTCCATACCTCTGCTAAGAAAGAGCTCTTCTCGGAATCTGAAAAGCCAGGGCCTTTCTTGTTTGAATCTATTCTTGTCCAGAAACTCTCAGTCTGGTGTGAATGAAGCCCCAGCCACAGTATTAGCCATTGCTTTTACACTATGCTCTTCTACCTCTCTCTATTTCTGTCCCTCTCTGTCCCCTTCTGTCTCATATATACATAGATACTTTTTAATTGCAATATTTTGTCAAATAAAATAATCTGAAATGTTTATTATTGATTCCCACAGGATACAGAAGATACAAAAAGTTTTGTCTCTTAATTAAGTCACAAGACTCAGATCCAATATGTCAATTCAGACCTAGACTAGATTAAGGCAGAAATAAATGCTGGGTACTGATTGTACATGATCAACCCTAAACATCACACTGTTTCAAGATGGAATGTGGGAATTTTATTTTGTTTTGTTTTGTTTGGCTTTTCTGAGAGAGAACATGCTGCCCTGCTACTTACTCATTGTGCAGTCCTGTGCCTCAAAGTTGCAGTGATTCTCCTGCCTCAGTCTTGGTGTGTTAAGGCTACCGTGTGAGCTACCAAGCCCAGTTAAAATGAGACTTTTTTAAAAGCCTCTCGTTTGCTATGATAAACACCATGATCAAAAGCAACTCGGAGGAAGAAAGGGTTTAATTGGTTTACAGGATCAAGGGAAGCCAGGGCAGGAACTCAAACAGGAACCTGGAAGAAGGAACTGAAGCAGAGACCACAGGGGAACACTGCTCATTGGCTTGGTTTCCATGACTTACTCAGCTTACTTTCTTAGACAACCTAGACCCAACTGCTCGGGGAATGGCACTATACACAGTGGTCTGGTCCCTTTCAAATCAATCATTAATCAAGGAAGTGCCTTCATAGGCATGTCCACAGGGCAATCTCATGGAGGCATGTCTCAGTTCTCCAACTGAGGTTTCTTCTTACCAGCATGGAAGGAATGTAATGGCCCTGGAGAGTTCCAGAGTCCAAAAAGCCTGGGTTCCCAGGAAGGTTTGTGTGGCCAAAGTGCCTTCCTTCCTGTGTTTGCTGAGCAGCAAGACAGACTGTGAATGGATCTGAAGGCCACACATGGAAACTGACTCCAGAAGAAGCCAGTGTGGGAGAAAGCAATGTAAAGACCTCTTGGTTCACCAAGTTGGAACCAATCCCGAAGCCTACCCTACTTGCTGTCATGGCTACAGAAGTGAGCGTGTGCTTACTTTAAATAAATCACAACTACCATAGGAATCCCAGTACTTTGGCAGAACCATCATGATTCAAAAAGCCAGTATTGGTCATAATAAGTGTTTGTGGGAGTACATCTCTGTGCCAGACATAGCATTGGGTGCTGGAGACAGGCAAGGAGCTCTCCTTGAAACTGAGTGAGGAAGACACATATTAAATATTCAAATTTATGTAATGAAGAAATGTATGTTGGGCAAAGTACCACATGGGCAAATATTGGGGCCCATGGGTATGTATAAAGAAACCTAACAAAGAGTGGGGATGGAAATTAATTAAGCAAAGGGTATCTGCATGTGAGACTGGGGATAGGGAGTTACAGGTAAAAGGATAGCCCAGAGGAAACAGGAGACTTCCTTAAGAAAGTAATAGTCTCCAGTGCTACCGAGCAAAGAAAGATGGGGCACCAAGTGAAGCTCCAGGGCAATAGAGACAATGCAGCTACCTGCAGGTAAGCTACATTAAGAAAGTGGCACTAAACCAGGCATGATGACTCATGTCTGTACTGTCTGCACTTAGGAGCCTAAAACAAGAGGACTGCCAAGTCTGTGTCAGCCAGGACTACCTCGGCTACAGCGTGAGGCTATTTTTCTGGATGAATGTGTAGCTAAAGTCATACTGGTGTGAATAGGAAGTTTTAAGCAAGGTCATGAATGGCAACATCCTGTGCATGATTATAGAGGGATAGTCCAGTAGTGTGGGGATTGACTCCTGGAGGGTAAGAGTGGGGCCAGAGAGCAATAATTGGCAAAAGAGGAACAGGGTGGGAACCTGTCCTAGTTGATAGAAGGCACATGAGGGGCAGACTTGGTTGTAAATGGAGTTCTTAATTGGTCTAGGTAATAAAAACCCAGAGTCAGATACAGAGGAAAGTGCTGAGAGATCAGAGAGAAAGAGCAAACCATCACCACACCTTACCTCCTTTGTGTCTCAGCAGACCAGAGAGTGAGTTCCTGTTTCTCCCTGATTATATCCTGTTTCCACCCAGCTAGCTCACTTCCTGTCTGTCTGTACAGACCTCCAGACCTCTATGGTTAGGTAGTGGCAAGCTCCATTTTCTGACCCCCAGATAGGCTTTATTTGTACAAGCAAGGTATCACCACATATCCTCCTTTTCGGTCTAAAATTTTTAAAAAGTTATAAATAATACAAGAAAGACTATATACAATAAGTATTATAACTATATACAATATATTCAGGCAATGAGTACATCAACAAGGTCTAGTCCATTAGCATTTGACAAACTCAGAGAAAATACTCCATTATCTATTCTTTCTTAATAAGTCCAAAGTCTTGTAGCTAATTTACTTTCTTGTACCTAATTTACTGACTTTGTGGCTACAGAGGTAAAGAGAAGTAGGAATGACTTCTAACAATGTGGTCTGTGAGTGGAGACCAGTGCCATCACTCAGATTCAGAATGGGGAGATGGGGCATGTGAGAGGGAGGGTTAAGAGGACCAGAAATTCAGCTTAAGGAACATTCATTTCATACAGTATAAGGGGCAGCAAAAATCGTGTTATTCTCATTAGTGAGAGGAGAGAGAGAGAGAGAGAGAGAGAGAGAGAGAGAGAGAGAGAGAGAGAGAGAGTTAAACAGAGAAATCCGGGAGCCTTATTTACAACACCATGGTGGTTTGAAAGATAATGGTGGCCTTCTGCCCTCTGCCTGCCACCTGAGATGAGTCTGGGTGCTGCTCTGCCCCCAACTTCCCCCATCACCCCCCTGCTCGATTCCTCCTGAGCCTCCCCCTGGACAAGAGTGGACTTGCCCAAACTGAAAGGCCCACCCTGAGTCCGGATGCACCTCACCCTTGTCCCCCATCTGCTCTCTGCCTGCCACCTGAGAGAGGGAGAGACCCCACCTGCACTCACTGGAAGAAGGGATGGGAAGAAGACAGAATAAGAACACACTCAACAACAGAAAGACCAATATGACACCACCAGAATCTAGGGACTCCACACCAGCAAGAACTGCAAAGCCCAATGCAGAGGATGAAGAAGAGTTGGACCTTAAAAACTATCTTATGAAGATGATGGAGTGTAGGGGAAGCTGTAGCCACGCCTACTTAGGGGCTGGCTACAGATGTGCCTCATGTGCCTGATGTAGTCTATATACAAGCCCAAAAGAGAGAACAAAAGCAAAAACACAGTCACCCTACGTCCCCTGACCATACCCTCACAAGCTTGCGAGGGCATGGTCAGGCACAATGGATACCATTAAAGAGGAAACAAGAAAATCCCTTAAAGAAACAGAAGAAAAACAAGCAAAAGATTACATGACATGGAGGAAAAGACAAACAAAAAAATTCAAGAAATAAATCTCTTAAAGAATCTAAAGAAACCCAAGAAAAAAACAACCAAACAAGTGAAGGAAACAATTCAAACAATTCACAGTTTGAAAGCAGAATTAGAAACAATAAGGAAAACACAGAATGAGGGGATACAGGAACCACTGATGTAAGCATAACTAATAGAATACAAGAGATGGAAGAGAGAATCTCAGGTGTTGAAGACTCATTAGAGGATATACAGTCATCCACCAAAGAAAATCTTAAGTTCAACAACTCCCTAACACAAAATATCCAGAAAATATGGGACACTGTGAAAAGACCAAACCTAAGAATAATAGGTATAGAAGAAGGTAAAGAAATCCAGCTCAAAGGTACAGAAAACGTATTCAACAAAATCATAGAAGAAAACTTCCCTAACCTAAAGAAGGATATGCCTATGAAAGTACAAGAAGCTTACAGAACACCAAATAGATTGGACCACAAAAAGAAGTCCCCTCGCTGCACAATAATCAAAACACCAAACTTACAGAATAAAGAAAAAAAATATTAAGAGCAGCAAAAGAAAAAGGCCAAGTAACATATAAAGGCAGACCTATCCGAGTTACACCAGACTTCTCAATGGAAACTTTGAAAGCCAGAAGATCCTAGATAGATGTTCTACAAACGCTAAGGGAACATGGATGCCAGCCCAGACAACTGTATCCAGCAAAGCTTTCAATCACTATAGATGGAGAAAACAAGATATTTCATGACAAAACCATATTTAAGCAATACATATCCACAAATCCAGCCCTACAGAAATTACTGGAAGGAAAACTCCAATGCAATGAAGATAACTACACTTAAAAAAACATATGCAACAGATAATCACACTTTACCAAAAAAAAGTGGGGAAATCCACACATAATAACACCACCAACAACAAATCCAAAACAAACAAGAATCAACAATCAATGGTCATTAATATCCCTCAATGTCAATGGTCTTAACTTGCCTATAAAAAGATACAGGCTAACAGAATGGATACGAAGACAGAATCCAACCTTCTGCTACATACAAGAAACACATTTCAATGTCAAAGACAGACATTCCCTCAGAGTAAAGGGTTGGGGAAAGACTTTCCAATCAAATGGACCCAAGAAACAAGCTGGTGTAGCAATTCTAATATCTAACAAATTAGACTTCAAACTAAAATCAATCAGAAGAGATTAATAAGGGCATTTCATACTTATCACAGGAAAAATACATTAAGATGAAGTCTCAGTCCTGAACATCTATGCCCCAAATACAAAGGCACCCACATTTGTAAAAGAAACATTACTAAAACTTAAATCACACATAAAACCTCCACACTTATAATAGGAAACTTCAACACCCCACTCTCACTAGATAGGACCCCAGACAGAAACTTAACACAGAAACAAAAGAACTAACAGAAGTTATGACCCAATTGGATTAACAGGTATCTATACAACATTCCATCTGAAACAAAAGAATATACCTTCTTCTCAGTGCCACATGGAACCTTCTCTAAAACTGACCACATGCTTGGCAACGTAGCAAACCTACACAGATACAAAAAATTGGAATAACCCCTGTATCTTATCAGACCACCATGCTTTAAAGTTAGAATTCAACAACAACACAAATTGCAGGAACCCTAAAAACTCATGGAAATTGAATAATGCTCAATTGCACCATTCCTGGGTCAAAGAAGAAATAAAAAAAGAAGAAATTAAAGGCTTCCTAGAATTTAATGAGAATGAAGACACAACATACCCAAACCTATGGGACACTTTGAAAGCAGTGATAAGAGGAAAGTTCATAACACTAAGTGCCCACATGAAGAAACTGGAGAATAGTCACACTAGAGAATTAACATTGTAACTGAAAGCTCTAGAACAAAAGGAAGCAAACTCTCCCTGGAGGAGTAAATGCCAAGAAATAATCAAACTGAAAGCTGAAATCAATAAAGTAGAAACTAGGAAAACACTACAAAGACTCAAAGAAACAAAGAGTTGGTTCTTTGAGAAAGCCAACAAGATAGACAAACCTTCATCCAAACTAACCAAAAGGCAGAGAGAGAGCATGCTAATTAACAAAATCAGAAATGCAAAGGGGGAGATAACAGCAGACACTGAGGAAATCCAGAGAATCATCAGATCATACTTTGAAAACCTGGACTCCACAAAATTCAAAAATCTGAAGGAAATGGACAATTTTCTGGATAGATATCACTTACCAAAATTAAATCAAGAACAAATAAGCAATTTAAATCAACCTATAACCCCTAATGAAATAGAAGCAGTCACCAAAAGCGTACCAACCAAAAAAAAAAAAAAAAAAAAAAAGCCCAGGGCCAGATGGTTTCAGTGCAGAATTTTACCAGAAATTCAAAGAAGAGCTAATGCCAGTACTCCTCAAATTGTTCCACACAATAGCATCAGAAGGGACATTGCCAACCTCTTTCTATGAGGCTACAATTACCTTGGTACCCAAGCCACACAAAGACACAATGAAAAAAGAGAATTACAGACCAATATCCCTCATGAACATTGATGCAAAAATATTCAATAAAATACTGGCAAATCGAATCCAAAAACACATCAGAAAATCATCCACCATGATCAAGTTGGCTTTATCCCAGGAATGCAGGGATGGTTCAACATATGAAAATCCATCAATGTAATCCACCATATAAACAAACTGAAAAAGAAAAACCACATGATCATCTCACTAGATGCTGAAAAAGTCTTTGACAAAATCCAACATCCCTTCATGATAAAGATCTTGGAGAGATCAGGAATAACAGGAACATACCTAAACATAATAAAAGCAACATACAGCAAACCAACAGCCAACATCAAACTAAATGGAGAGAAACTCAAAGTGATTCCTCTACAATCAGGAACAATACAAGGCTGTCCTCTGTCTCCATATTTCTTCAATATTGTACTTGAAGTTCTAGCTAGAGCAATAAGACAACAAAAGGAGATCAAGGGAATACAAATTGGAAAAGTAAGAAGTCAAACTTTCACTATTTGCAGATGATATGATAGTTTACACAAGTGACCCAAAAAACTTTACCAGGGAACTACTATAGCTAATAAACATCTTCAGCAAAGTGGCAGGATACAAGATTAACTCAAAAACATTAGTAGCACTACTATATACAGATGATAAAAGCGCTGAGAAAGAAGTCAGAGAAACATCACACTTTACAATAGCAACTAACAACATAAAATATCCTGTGGTAACACCAAAAAATGAGAAAGACCTATATAGTAAGAACTTTGAGTTAAAGAAAGAAATTAAAGAATAAGCCAGAAAATGGAAAGATCTCCCATGTTCTTGGATAGGTAGGATCAACATAGTAAAAATGGCATTCTTGCCAAAAGCAATCTACAGATTCAATGCAATTCCCATTAAAATCCCAACACAATTCTTCACAGACTTTGAAAGAACAGTACTCAACTTCATATGGAAAAACAAAAAACACAGGATAAACAAAACAACCCTGTACAATAAAGAAACTTCCAGAGGCATCAGCATCCCTGACTTCAAGCTCTATTATAGAGCCATAGTACTGAAAACAGCTTGGTATTGGCACAAAAATAGACAGTTGACCAATGGAACCAAATTGAAAACCCTGATATTAACCCACACACCTACCAACACCTGATTTTTGACAAACAAGCTAAAGTTATACAATGGAAAAAAGAAAGCATCTTCAACAAATGGTGTTGGCATAACTGGATTTGGATATGTAGAAGATTATAGATAAATCCATATCTATCACCATGTACAAAACAAATAGATCAAAGACCTCAACATAAATTCAGCCACACTGAACCTCCTAGAAGAGAAGGTAGGTGGTACCCTCGAACAAAATTGGTACAGGAGACTGCTTTCTGAACATAACACCAGTAGCACAAACATTGAGATTGACAATTAATAAATGGGACCTCCTGAAACTGAGAAGCTTCTGTAAGGCAAAGGACACAGTCAGAAGACAAAATGCCAGCCCACAGAATGGGAAAAGATATTCACCAACCCCACATCTGACAGAGGACTGATCACCAAAATACACAATGAACTCAAGAAGGTAGCCACCAAAAACACCAAGCAATGCGATTAAAAAGTGGAGTGCAGAACTAAATAGAGAATTTTCAATAGAGGAATCTAAAATGGCTGAAAGATGCTTGAGAAAGTGCTTAACATCCTTAGCCATCAGGGAAATGCATCTCAAAACCACTCTGAGATACCATCTTACTCCTATCAGAATGGCTAAAATCAATAACATCAATGACAGTCTATGCTGGAGAGGATGTGGAGAAAGAGGAACACTTCTCCATTGATGGTGGGAGTGGAAACTTGTACAACCACTTTGGAAATCAGTATGGTGGTTTCTCAGGAAAATGAGAATCAATCTACCTCAAGATCCAGCAATTCCTCTCTTGGGCATATACCCAAAGAATGCACATTCATACAGTAAGGATGTATGTTCAACTATGTTCATAGCAGCATTATTTGTAATAGCCAGAACCTGGAAGCAACCTAGATGCCCCTCAACTGAAGAATGGATAGAGAAAATGTGGTAATTACACAATGGAGTATTACTCAGCATAAAAAAACTATGGAATCTTGAAATTTGCAGGCAAATGGATGGAACTAGAAGAAACCATCCTGAGTGAGGTAACCCAGTCACAAAAAAGATAAACATGGTATGTACTCACACATATATGATTTTTCGACATAGAACCAAGGATTACCAGTCTACAATCTATACTACCAGAGGAGCTAGGAAACAAGGAGGACCCAAAGAGAAGATTGCATAGTCCCTCAAAGAAGGGGAGGGGAACAAGAACCCCTGAACAAAGTGGGAACATGGTGAGTGGAGAGGAAGGAGGTGAGAAGGGAAGAAGGGGAGGGGGAGGAGAACAAGAGGCCTGAGACAGGGGAGGAATAGAGGAGGGCAAGAAAGGAGATGCCTTGATAGAGGGAGACAGGTTTGGAGAGAGGTCTGGCACACGAGAAATGTTAGGGAATCCACAGGGATGACCCCAACTAAGAATCCAAGCAGTGGTGGAGAAAATGCCATTGATGCCCTTCCCCTATAATGAGATTGGTGTCTGACTACCTTGGCTACCATTCCTAGAACCTTCATCCAGTAGCTGTTCAAAGCAGAAACAGGCACCCACAGCTAAGCACTGAACAATACTCCTGGAATCCAGTTGTGGAGAGGGAGGAAGGATGAGCAAAGGAGCAGAATTTGCTGCTTGAAATACATGTTCATTGTAGAATGGCTAAATTAACCATGTTTTCTATTCAATACCTAATAAGATGATGAGGGCTTTTCTATTTGACTTCTCCAATAATCCTTGATGCATTTTTGCTTTTGCATAATGTCTCCTAATTATTGCAAAATGGCAGCAGGACATGTTGAGATGAATCATCCTCAACCCCACGTTTGTTTACCAGATTGCTCTCAGTTTTACCAACTTAACACAGTTGGTCATTAGGAAAATTCTCTAAACCTCAACCAAAGCCCACCTCAGACAAGGCCACAGTGCCCTGCCAGGAAATGTCTCTTCTCAAGATGGGCTCACATAAAACACACCACAGACTCTTTTGTTCAGGGAGCAAAAGAGAGTTTGGCTTCTAGTTCAGAATTCAAGCTCTGAAAGACATACTGCAATGGGGTTCAAGACCTCCAGGAGTATTCTGATAAATGACAGCTCCTTGGGGACCTAGCATGTACTTGGAAGGGGCCAGGTGGTCACTAAGAGAGTACTGGGGATGCCATGGAGGCTGTGACAGTGGCTCTGGAAGGGCAACATCTTGGGGCCTCTCCTTGCCTGTTTTATTCTGCACACTGTGACCACATTTCTTGTCTTTGGACACACACAACACACACACACACACACACACACACACACATGCACGCACACACAAGAATAAGTATCTAACCCAATAGCATGGGTGATTTTGAGCTGGGAAATCCACCAAGTTGCTCTTGTTTCGTTTTTCCTTATACAAAGTTAAAAGGCTACAGAAGCTGAAAGATGGTGCGTGCATGCTAATGTGTGAAAGCATGTATACATTTGACTCACCTACAAAAACATTTCTTTCTTCTGCATCCAGGTTAAACCTCATGGCTGGAGATCACACCCTTAAAATTATAGGCAGCCAGTAGTCTGCCAACCCCCACACCAATCTATGGGAACAGTAATCACACTCCTTCTCGAGTCTGCTCATCATGGGTGCGCCTTCCTTGTGAGAACCACCCATAGGATCAAAGAAGTGAGGGTATCTAGTGTGAAGATGATGAACAATTTGTTTCTTTTTAGTGACTTAATATTAAAGGTTCTTTGAGTTAAGAAGTCATAATGTTGACCAAAATGAGATTTCAAAATGATTTGTCCATTTACTACTTCTTCCTAAACTTCTCTGTCTGTAAAACAGTTGCTCAGTTCTGGGGACAAAAGTGCCAGTATATTGGTACTTTCTCAATCCAAGAGCATCACTGTGTTCTACGTTCATTTAAATCTCTCTGCCAAGTCCATATAGTCCATTTTTCAGTTTTGAGGTCTTAATACACACCCCTATCCCAGAAACAGATTACTACCTTGTACCATAGAGAATCTCCCTCCTATTATTCAGATTAGAGCTGATTTGGGAAGATTATGTGGCACTTAGCAAGGCCAGGATTGCCTTGTTTCTAAATGGATTATCACTAGTGTCAAAGAGGACTTACCGTTGACTGGTTCCCATGTCAGCACATATCTTTAAACTGTGTACTAAATAGATTTCACTTTTTATTCTAGTAACTCATTACAAAGAGCAACAATCCAAGAATACAGATATAAAGAAAGAAATTATTCAATCCAGTTACAATCCTGGGTTTATAAAAGAGAGGAGTAGCTGAATAAACTCAGGGAAGAGTTGAAAAGACTGTATTACACTGTCTTTTAGATCTTACTATTCAAAATTTGATCATCAACAAACATGGTCAGCTTCACCTGGAAGACTACTAGGAATGCAGAGCCCATCTCAGGCCCCATCAAAGTTCTGAATCTGAAGATGCTTTTCAGTGACATCCCCAGGTGAAACGTCTGAGTTCATTGCAGAAGCTGATGCAGAGGCCATTGAGGGGTGTTGCTTACTGACTTGCTAGACATTACTTGTTTGGCCTGCATTTTTATAGAGCCCAGGACCATCAGTAAGAGGATGGCACTACTCACAAGGGGCTGCCCCCCATCAATCACTAATGAAGAAAATACCCCACAGCTGGTTCTTATGGAAGCATTTTCTCAATTGTAGTTTCTTCCTTTCAGGTGACTCGAGCTTAAATCAATTTGACCCAAAATCCCCCAAAACAGTATGTTTAACAGCACAGAATCTAAGATCAGACTTCCTGGCTTCTAAGCTTATCGTGGTGGTGCTAGTCATGTTTCCTGAAGTCTGCTTGGCTTCTGTTGTGTTTCAGTTTCCTTTTCCATACAACAGAAATAATAGTAATAAAAACAGAACTTATGTGATAAGTTTTTTTATGAAGACTAAATAAGGCAATACTTACTAAGAAAAGAGTGCAGTGTCAAGCATACAGTAAGCACTCAATAAATGTTATTATTTCAATATTGAAGTAATATTTTAGTGAGGGGATGTAATTGACAGAGGACATTTGAATGGAATAGGAAGAACCTACCTGGATAAGCTGGCCAATACAGAACCTTAGAAGAGAGAGCTTTACACAGACACCTAGAAAGTAGGAGTCAGAGGACAATTGATAGGGTCAAATGGGTGAATAGAAACCAAAGGCAAGTGGGGACCATGCAAGTCTTCATAGTCCAGAAGCTGGTGAATATTTTGCATATTCATTTTGCATATTCAGAATCAATTGAAAGTCACTTTGTTCTTTTAGACAAAAAAAAAATGGATTGAGCAGAAATATTTGTTAGGGCTCCCAGTGGGGAAAAGTCTGGGGAAAGTCCCTGGGACACATAAAGATGAATCCATCATCAAAACTATCAACATGAATAGTCTGACTCGAGGCCTATTGCCAGAGTGGAACAATTCTCCATGCCCTGCTACCTGTATCTGCTCCTAAGAACCTCCCCCCTCCAACTCTGCTAGAAGCTGTCAGGTGCCAGTTTCCTGCACTGAGTTCTGTGCTTTCACGGCTGGTTTGTCTGGCCCCACAGAGCACCTGTTATCTCCCTCTGTGGTAGAGACCCTCCACCTCATGCAATCACTATTAGCTGTGCGCCTTTCTTCTCACCTTTTTGAGGGTCAGTCTACCCGTTCCAAGTCTGCAACGTAAGCACTATCAAAAGACAGCTCATGGTATGTACTCAGCAGTGTTATTTTGAATGGCAGAACCAATATTTGTTCACCATTTCTTTTCTTACTGCAAACAGTGTGTACCCAGTTCCCTTTCCTCATGGCGGTGAGAGACCCCTGAAGCTTACTTCTGATTTTTCTTCCAGATATTATTTCTTTTAGTGACAATCCTCAGAATAATAAAAGAAGGAAGGAAGAAGGGAAGGAAGGAATCATTGTACTAACCAAGGGGATGGGGGAAGGCTCTTACTTGATGGCTTTTTTAATTACTATGTTTGTTTTTACGTTAGCCCAAGCTCATTACCATAGAAACCATGGAAGACTTACAGCACCAGTGTTTTGGAGGTTATTTTGCTTAGTTTGGGTTCCCATGGCTCTTTGTAGTTCTTTTTCGTCTTACTTAGAGAGAGGAAACTAACACGCAGGAAGAGCTGGCCACAATGAGTCAGTGATCAGCAGGCTTCCTGTGAGTGAGGTCTCTGCAACTGAGGCAGCCACACCCACCCTTGACATCATCCTCACCTTCCCACACTTGCCTCTGCAAATCCCCAGGGTTCAGCTTCACTTCTTCCCTTGTCAGCTGATCCTGTGTTCTAGGCCAACTACAGAGAACCAACACCTTCCACCCTAGAACACTGACCTGGGCAAAAACTCTTCATCCTGTCCTCTTTGGGTCCTCTCAGAGCCACTCACCTCCCTATTGCTCCTTTCTCCTTCTGTCCTCCCCATCCCCAAGAAGTCCCTCATCCATGCTCTTTGAAACAAAACAAACAGAAAGCAGTCATTCTATCTCACCCATTAAGGTAATCTTCCAAAGCATTAATAACAAATCTTATAAAAGTGTGGAGAAGAAAAGGGAGTTCCAAAAAAAAAAAAAATACCCCTTCAGTCACCAGATAGGTGTATATGCTTGGTCAGGCCCACCAGGCTGGCATGGTCATTGGAAGAATTAGAGTTCATCTCTACTCAAACTGTTCTTCAACCTCGGAAGACAGGACAGAAGACATGAAGACATTCCTTACTGGGGGTTGTCCAGATTTGGATATCTAAAGCTTACACAACCTAGGCAGTAACTTTGAGAAAACAATGAACACAAAAGTAAAATAAAAGAATTACAGATAAAAGGAAGTACTAAAGTTGGAACAGCAATTATTACATATTATGCTTTAAAAACAAAAGCTGACCATAGCAAAAATACCATGAAATGCAGAACCAGAGCAGTGAGGAACTCCAAACTTTCTTTCCCAGCTCAGTGACTGCATTCTCGACTTCCTTTCTCTCTTCATTTCCTGGCTGTGTTTGGGAAAAGTTGCCTGTCCTCATCTCCCATTTCCTCACCACAGAATCAGTCTCCGTCTACATCCTAACATCTACATCAAACTGTCTCATATGGGCCCCGTGGTTTTGGTCACCTAGTCACATGTCTTCTGCTCACTGCTCAGGCTCCTGATCTCTCTTTAGCCCCAAACTTTAATAACCACTTTCTTTCTCAGAATTCTGTCTGTCATTTGCACAAAAGGAGTTATTTTGCCACAACTCCTCATTGCATAAGCCAATCTTCCCTTTTTACTGGCTTTACTCCATCATCTGCCAGGCCTCGTGTAATCCAAGGTTCAATCCTCAGCCTCCATCTTTTTCCATTCCAAGTCCATCTTCTCTCAAAACTTTGAACATCCAGGTGAGCCCTAACCATGTATCAGCCATATCATATCAAAACCATGTATCTTCCATCTCTCCCACATGTCAGTTCGGCCAAGTGGACTCCACCCCACAGTGCTCCAAGCCACACTAATTATATCAGTTCCCAAACTGAGATTTGATATTTCTAAAAGTAAAAGTATCAGCTTCCTCATAATCAGCTGTCTACTAGGACTCCACCATTTTGCTGAAGGTTTCAGCCCCCACAGCCTCAACATAAGGAACGGCCCTGCCTTCATTCTGTCTTCCCTTCCTGAATTAAACAATTCATTTTAGTTTGTTCCTCTGGAGAAGAGGAAGTTTCTCTAAAGGGCTAGCTAGAAGGAAGAGCATCTTCAACCTATAGAGTGAGATTTTATTTAAATCCAGTTGTGTCTGTCCCATCTAGACAGGGAGCAGAGGCTCCAGGCCCTATCAAGATAAAGTGCATTTGTGGTCTATGATGTGACTGTAATTCTGCCACCCAAGAGGAACTGTGGCAGTTAAAATGGAAAGTAAGCATTTATGACTATGGGAGGAAGAAAGACAGGAAAGAAGAAAGAAAGAAAGAAAGAAAGAAAGAAAGAAAGAAAGAAAGGAGGAAGGTAGACTGAGGACATGACTTTGTCAACAAAGTGTATGCTACATAACTATGAGGACCTAAGTTCATCCCCAGCACTGCCGAGTGTGGCAGTGCACATTTTTACTCCCAAATTGGCAAGCTCCATATCAATAAGAGACTCTGTCTCAAAATATAAGATGAAAAACAAATAAGGAGGATGACCAATGTCAACCTCTGGCCTCTGCAGGTGTACATACAAGCATGTACACTGAGACACGGTATATACGGGGAGAGAGAGAGAGAGAGAGAGAGAGAGAGAGAGAGAGAGAGAGAGAGAGAGAGAGAGAGAGAGAGAGGAGGAAGGAGGGAAGAAAGGAAGGAAGGAAGGAAGGAAGGAAGGAGGAATACAGGGGAAAGGATGGGAGGGAGGGTAAGAGGGAGAGAAGGAAGGAGGGAAGGGAGAAAAAAACCTTTACAGCTGTGAAGGTGTGACACAAGGGGAGAGAGAAGAAGAAGAGATGAGAAGAACAAAGAAGGAAACTAGGGAGGAAAAGATAGAACATTAACATAAAACAAGAACCTCCGATCTTGGTGGAATAAAATGATATTTTCAATATTTTAAAGGAAAGACAATACATTATTTTGATTGGATATTGAGAAAAGATGGTTAAAAATGAACAAATTCATCTCTAGGGGAGTTATAAAGTGGTTTCCAACAATCACTGACCTATGCATCTAGAGAGCTTTTATTGTACAGATAGAACTCAGCCAAAAGCTAGAGTGGAAAGTCAAGAGAAGTGGGAGCTAATCTCATTCTGAATCAGAAATAGTGATTATCTTTTATTAGATCTGGATGAATATTTGAGCTTTAAACAATTCTGTAGCATAAACAGAGGATTCTAATCCTGATTTACATTTTAAAGCTGATAATACTCGTCACTGAAGATCTACCACCACTATTGAGAGTCAAGCATGTCCAATAGAAGCCTCCACTCTATGAGAGTCAAGCATGTCCCACAGAAAAACAGTTGGTTATGTCAACACCATCTATGATTCTGCCCCCAGTCATCCTTTATTCTATTTACTTCATCATCATTATCTTATGTTGAGACCTGTATCTACAATTTCCTACTATATGATTTCATGAATAAATCCTTCAATTTTAAAAGTTTCCATCCTATTAACATTTAACAAACTTCCCAAAAGTCAGTGATGAAAGGCATTGATTCTCAAGCTCATGAACCAGCAGGCTGACTGCAGTTCAGCTACCTGGTCTGGGCCTACTTGGGAAGATCACTTATAGGCTGTAGGTGAAGCTCAGATCTCTGTGTGTACATGGGCTTTGGAGCCCAGATATCTGTGTGAGCATGGGCTATGGAACCCAGACTGAAGAGACATCTTCTTATTACTATGGAAGTTCCCCCAAGAAGAAATGTGCAATGCTTAAATTGAAAAGAAACACCCTAAGCAAAATTTCGTCTACTTCCCAGTCGGCAAACCCAGTCATCCAAACACATCAGAGGCTCAAGAAAACAATTCCTATGGAAGAAAATACTTGTTGAGTGACAGTATCTTTAAGTCTCTCTTCTTCCTCATTTTTTTTTTATTTAATGACTGACACAATCACCCATGCAGTAAAAAAGCTTAAGTTCATTCAGACTTCAGCTTACCTGTAGCAACTACTTACTGCCAAATTTAACCAAATCTGAGTCCTAAATTTTCAACTACCCACACTTTAGTTATGCAAAGAAAGTTAGATTTTTCTGACTCTTCTTCCAACCATCCAGTCTACTGCTAGCCATTATATCACTCCAAAGTGAGAATCTTAAAGTAATAAAGTATGCCTAGGTGATGATAAAGGGCTCTTCACAGAATTTTAAATACTAAACAGAATAAATAACAAAATTTGCAGAATATTTGAGTCAAGCAAAGATCATCAATGGTTGGAAACATTCTCAGCCTTAGTACTACTGACATTTCTTACTCTTGAGATTTTATTGCCTTTTTCTATCAAGGTAGACATTTTCCCACCTTGAATAAGAAAATCTGATCCTAAACCCTTCCAAATCAATCATACTTGTGCTTAGCTTGATTATTGGAACCCATTAGACTACTGATAGTCCAAGTTCTAAATTCAGAATAAAATTCTTTTCTTTGCTCAGGATATAAATGTGCACTGAGTGTTACAAGTTGGTCCACTGAGTGGACCAAGTGTTGGTGGTTCAGGGTACAGACCTATAACGAAGTAATTTCATCTTGGGTGTTTAGAGTCTAATAGAACCACACTTTTGGGAATTTTTCTAGAATATCCCTTCCCAAAGACAGAAACCATCCTAGTTAATTTACAGGTGAATGGGGGGGATGATTTACAGGTGAATAGAAGGGTAAAGGGACATGTTCTAATTAAATGTTTTACCACTGAGAGCTGTGCAAAACCCTTCGTGAGATGCCCTATTCCTACACTGCTTGTAGCTCTTCCACAAAGACTACGCTCTGACTGCTTGTTCCTTTTATCGAGAAATGTGTGGTGAGGGGGGATGGGCACCACATGACACAAAGAGCTTTTGGAGGTCAGAGAGCAACCTTTAGGAGTGTCTTCTTGCCTTCCACCTTGATGAAGGTCTTCTGTTTGCCATGCTACACACTCCAGACTAGCAGTCTGCCTGACTGTTGCTCCCTGAGAAGCCTTCCTCCTTGCTCACCAAGGCTGACTTAAGGGCCCCTTCCTATGGTATTTTGTGTTTATCCCACTCACAGCATTTGTCCCATGGAATTTTGAACGTGTTGATATCACCAACCTACCATTAGCGTGTGAACTCATGGAGCCTGAGACTTGTTTACTTTACCTTGGTATCTTCACACCTAGCCCCCAAAACACCACACAGGACATGCTCAAAGAATATTGGTGGTTATTCATAGTTTTCAAAATAAATGTATTTCCCAGATTAACACTTAATACAGGTTAAAATCATAAAGGAAAGTATTGGAGTGATTCAAGGAAAATGCCATTGAGAAGCATGCAATGAAGTTGTCTGTTTCATGAAAATAACCCTTTGAGAAAGTGAGACATGTGCTTTCTCACTCTCAGACCCTAGAAACTCCTAGAAGGTACCCTTAGATCACACTATCTGCCAGTGCTTTCAGTTTAACCTGCATTAATTATTTTGCTAATGTAAACCATGTTAACTTCAGACCTGGGGATGGTATTTTCTTCTTAAAGAGAAACCTACCAGCTAACTTAAATATTAAGTCACTGTGTATTTGGAGCTAAGCTTGCTTATTTCACATTGGCAGAGGCCTTCTGAACTGCAAATTCAATGCAGAGCAAGGCATGCATCCTGCATGTTTGCTTTATCTTTAAGACAGAGATATGTAAATTCTGGTCATTATTCTTTAACGTGAAGACTAAGTGATAAATAACACAGGTTTTTATGTGGTGGCCTTTATAGTCTGCTTTTACAACAGAATCCATGAGAATAAAATAAATTGAAGAAAATTTAAGATGAAAGATACTTAAAAATTTTAGAGCTCTAAGATCTTTTCAAAGAAACAAAAAATTTAGGAAGCCTACTAATCTAGAATTCCAAACTCTTCTAACTTCTTTAAATTCCTCATTATCTGGTGTTGTGAAATGTTCAAACTTCACAGGTGAAATGTAGGCCTCCAATATCATAGCACCCCACATGTGACCCTCTGGAAACATCACCCTCCAGAACATACTTCTGTATATTATCAGTGTGAATTGATGAAAAAATGCATTCATATTTTTTAAAAAGATAAAACAAATGTAAGTGAAAACTTTCCGTAAAAACACCAGGTTCCCACCACTGATAGCAAAGGACAAAATTTCATAGTCATAGTTTTGCAGACCATCAAAAGGCAAGGTGCCTGGTAGCATAAAAAGCTACACCTGGACCTTGTGAAAGCTTCATTTGGAGGAGAGGGCAAGGGACCAGGGAAAAGGAGGTGTATATGATGCCAAAAATGTCATCGTTATATTGATGCTATCCAGGTTTTTTTTTTTCATTCTTTGCATTTTCAGATGCTAAATTCTCTGTTGAGAAGGGGTGTTTTGTTGCAGGCAGCTCAGTGATGGCTTACCCTTACTGAACAACCTTGCCCTGTGAGCTGGTCTGCAATCCGCTCAGCTGTGAAGTAGAAGCAATGGCTGTCACACAGGCTGTGATTAGGGAGCACATAGAGTGGCCGAAACTAGAAAAACTAGAAACCATGTGTTACATTACTGTTTCTCTTCCCCACTGCCTTAGCAATTGCCTTCCCCCCAACACCACAGTGCCGTCTCACCACCTCTCATACCTGCAAATATCCCAGTACTAAGTGTTTAAAACAACACATTTTGCCAGTTAGTGATAGCATACGCCTTTAATTCAGCACTTGGGGAGGCAGAGGCAGGCTGTGAGTTTGAGGCCAGTCTGGTCTACAGAGAAAGTTCCAGGACAGTCAGGGCTGTCAGACAGAGAAACCCTGTCTTGAAAAACCAAACCCAAACAAACAAACAAACCACCACCACCGCCAACAACAAAAACCCCCAAATGTTTGCACTTTTGACCAGAGAATAGAGAAATTAATGGTGACAGTATTAGCCAGAGTGGCAAAGGATGGAGGTGTTATTCGATAGCCTGGGGTTTCTGAAAACCATCTGGAACCCAGGCTAGCTTTCGGACTGCTTTGGTGGTGTGGTACTGAGTGAAGAAGCAAAGGCCCTTCGTCCTGCCTGCACTCCCCTGCCCTCCCACCACCTACACCAAAGCCTCTGGCAGAGTGGAGAGATGAAAGGACTGATGGAGGCAAAGGGAGTAAGAAATAACAGCTGCTTCACCCCCTCCTACTGGGCCCACCACTAAGCTAACGCTTAGTATACATTTGGAACCTCAGCAATCCAAAAGTCTGAGTTCCGGAGGAAGCAGGATTAGATGGTTTGATGTCAGGGATATGGAAGCCATGCCCAAGAAAATAAGAAAATCAAAGCAGTTAAGGCTAGAATATTTTTAATAAATGTCCCTGTAAAGTGACCATATATAAAATTATAAATTTTTATGGGTTTCCTGAGTGTATGAATGAGTGAGTCTGATTCTTCTCTTGGGCTCTTTTCCTTCTTTTGGTTTATCTTGTCCAACTTTGATGTGACAATTTTTGTTTTTGATTATATTTTATTTCATTATATTTTTAAATGAATGAATGAATGAATGAATGAATGAATGAATGAATGAAAACCTAGCCACTAAAGTAAAGGTTAAGGTTAACAACTGAACTGTCACTTACTTATACCTTCTGGGAGACGAAAAATCAGTTTGCTCCAATAAAGTGACACTGAGTATATAAACCACTCCAGGACAGGCCTGATGTTCAGGAGTAATTGATTAACATATAATGGACTCCACAGTTTTTGGTATAGTTTTACTTGGCTACAGTTTTATGGTTTTGTTTTGGGGGGAGGTTATTTTGTTTCCTTGGTTTTGTTTTTGTATTGAGTTTTGTTTTTTGAGAAAGAACTTAAGGTTGGGTAGGGATGGGGAGAGGATCTGGAAGGACTTAGAGGAGGAAAAGAATATCATCAAAACATATTTAAACTTTTAGAGTGTTTTAAGTAAAAATATAATAAAAATAAAATTATAAAAATTCTTAATTAAAATATTAAGCACCAAACCAAGAAAATCTCTGTGAAGATAAATAAACGCTGAGCCATATAGCACATTTTCCTTGAAAGGTAAAATCCATAGTGCAGAGGACATAGACTTTCCCCCCACCCCAACACTTGACAAGCTGATTAGAAAGTTACAAAGAGAGCAAATAAGCAAAAAATTAATTACTAGAGACACTTTGAAGGAAAATGTCATAAAGACAGGGCTATTAGAGCTCGTGGTCCAGTCATAAGGAGGTCCAGGGGACAGAGGGACCAGAAATCAGCATAAAGGGAAACTGAGACTAAGACATTGCTGTGATGTCAAAGTATCAAAAACACAAAAATATTGCTTCTGTGTGTTCAGTTCTAGGTTCTGAAAATCTAATTCACTCCCCCTCCTCCACCCCTTACCAGTGCAGATTTAAAGGCATTGTGGAGCCAACACAGCAGAAATTTTATATTGGAGAAAGTGTATAATTATAAAATGAGGTAAGCCATAGAAGGCAAAAGAAATGTGTTTTTAAAAGTTAAACATTTCTACATGGAAAAAATTAACAGATAGATGCTATACTTGGAGTAAACATCTGTAACACATACAACAGACGCCATATGCTATATTAACATGCAAATAATTTTCATGCATTATTGAAGAAAACACAATAGCCTAATTTTTAAAAGATAAAATTATATTGGATAATTTACTGGCAAAACCAAAAATAAAATTCCCAACATCCCAAGTGCTTTTTAATGTAAATTGCAATAAAGGAACAGTGTGAAGTGATATAACATTTTAAATAATTTGACAAACACATCACAGGTTGTAGTAGGTGGTATATGCTTAGCCCTTTTAATTCTTTCTTTCCTAAGGAAAGACTAGAAGAAATATTGATATATAAACATAGTCACTGCAACATTTTTTGAAAGAACAAACATTTGAGAAAAACCTAAAGCACCTTTAGGGAAATGATGGATGGTGTGATGGGCTGTGTACACTAAGTTTGTGTGGAGAGGAAACATTTTATTGTTTTTTTTTCTTTTTATTGAGGCACTTGATCTTCACACCAGAACAAAAACAGTTGTGGATCTAGTTGGAGAAACAGACTAATAGAAAAATAAGTCTAGGAAATAATTATGGTAAGTGCTATAAAGGAAACAGAGAAAGGGTGGGTGTAATCCTTGATTCATCTCTTTCCAATGCACCCAACACCCTATGATCAGACCCGAAAGCTCTGCTATCAAAATATGTACCAACATTTTCCACTTCTCTTCCATTCCCCTTCGATGACTCCTGCAGCTTGCCTTAGTCCTATCAATAAAGTTGAACCTCCTCATCCCAGCTTCCAAAGCACTGCCCAGTTGTAGCACTTACTTCTCTAGCAGCCATCTCTTGTCATCCCCAGGAGTCCAGTCACATAGTTCTTCATTCTATCCATCCTACATATGAAGTACACTCCCGTTTTAGAACCATCATCTAGTGACTTTCAGTAAGAAGAGAGGAGAAAGACAGCTGCAGTGGTAAGTCTGTCAATCAGATGTTTGATGTCACAGTGACAGGTAGACACTACTACTTAAATCTTAGGAATGCTCCCCAAAGCATACTGCCATGTGCTGTATGGTCCCCCACCATCATGGATTGCTTGATCCAAAATATCAAAAGCAGGCCTGCAAAAGAGTGTTTCTGCTCTCTACAATGCTCTCTACCTAGGGGTTGTATTGCCATTTTATTTAAGCTATTTTATAATTTTGTTATTGTGATAGTGCTAGGGATGAAACACAGTGACCCCTAAGCTACATCTTCATCTCCAGGTTGTTCTTTTTAAATGATACCCTCATTACCATAATTACTAGCATATATTGACTATATAAAGTAAGAGGTTTCATGAAGGTATTTCCATATAATTATATAATGTATTTTGACGGTATTCACACACAAGCTCATTAGGGTTAGGGTTCCTAACCTCAGAGAGTCCTCTCTCTAGTGTCATTATCTAGTCTCTTTTTAGCTAATCTTCTATTTTTATTCTCAAATGGAATTTATCTTTTCCTAATAATTCCTAAGTTTATGTGTTTATCTTCTTGTTTAGTTTTTTCTCTCATTTTTGAATCTCATTCAGGATTAACTTTAATAAGAATTATCCAGAATTTGTGGATGCACTTAGTAATAAGAGTGCTTGCCTAGCAAATGACAGCACTGGGTTTGCTCCCCAGGACCCAAAATAAAAATTAATGAAAGAATAATCAATATCACTTTTTTGTGATATTGATATCACTCTACCCTCCAAACAATGCTTGATTCGTAGCATGTATTTAACTAATGGTTGTTAAATAACTGAATATTTGTGGTTATAGTGAGGCCATGTGGCAAACTGATATGTGGGTAACTGTCTTCAGATCTGAGAAGCTTAGTCTTGAGTTCTAACACCACTACTCTGTGGCCACTGAAAAGTTACTTAATCTCTGTGAATGCCTAGCAGCTTTCTTACAAGCTGCAGTCAGTATTGCTTGGCTAAGGTGACTGTTACGAGGACGATCTAACCTAAATATAGGCACTTTATGTAACTCTACTCAAAGGGAGGCAATGCATTCTTGTCATATACATAATTCCTGCTTTGAAGGCAATACAAGTCTTATAGTAAATGTTCTATCACTTTTAAATTAAAAGTTGACATATTTACCCATCCAGTGAACCATAAATAAAACTTGACTGTAAAGCAGAAAAGGCATTCCTAAACAATGTGGATTCACTATGTGCTCACCTTGACTCCTGGCTACATTTCCTGCTAGAACAGAAGCAATCTTCATATTCATTGGACAGGTGGAAAAGCTGGCTGGACAGCTAAGTCAGCAACGACAGGACCCCCAAACACAACTTTAACAGAAGTCTTAGCAGACTCCAGCCTTGCTAGTTTCTTCTCGTCATCACTGTTCCCAGACCCCTGCAGAAGCCTTCTGAATTTCTTAGAAAACCAGAATACGGCACCTAAATGATGCAAAGAGGATGCTGAGGTTAAGATAATTCTTCCATTAGAGCTCACACTTCAGAGTTCTGTTTAACACCTCTGTGTCTCTTTCTCATCACTTAGTTAAAGGGTGTTGTCTCTTCTCAATGAACCTAATGTCTCTTCAGCCTAGACATTAATATTTTTGGTGAAGGTCTAGGAATCTTAGTTCATTTATTTCAGACCAGAGAAAGTTTCTTGGTAGATTCATGAACCTTCTCTTTCAATGATTGACAACTTCTAGAACTTTCCCAACCCAAAAATATATACACATTTTCTTCTACAGATTAGAAGTGGAGTAAGAACAGTGTTGGGCTGGAACAGATGAAGTATGAAGTCTAAAAGAGATGAACCCAAAAGATCTATCTGTGCTCATGGAAGCCTTGGAAACCCCAAGAAAGAGCTGTTGTCTCATTTACAATGGTTCTTGTCTTGCATGCCTTACATATTGAACACTTTAAAAGTTGATAGCATCGAGGGTGTCTCTTACCAAAACTTCACATAGTCTTTGAAGTGGTTCACCCACAGAAAGTGGGGCAGCAATATGAGAATGAAGAGGTTCTAATCCTTCTATGACAAGCTATCGTGGAGGAAGGGGGGTTCCCTTGGCAATTCTCATCTCCTGACATGATCCCAGGTTTTATGAAGAGGGCAACTACCATTAAGAATAGCACTAAGCTTAAATGTCCTGTTACCCCAACTAAATGTCTAAATATCATCTTTAAAAATTGTATCTTAGGACTGAAAAGACACAGTCATCAGGATAGCAAATTATATCTTTAAGAAAATGAATGCAACTGTAAGTTATCAAGGTAGGAAAATAAACCAGACTCAGGAAGTCAAATGGATAAGTGCAATGTTTTATTTCAGATTGAGAACATAGATTTAAGTATATGTACCTATTTATGACAAGAAAACAGAAGAAAGGGACCAAAGGAAAGGAGAGAGAGAAGCAAGGGATTATAGCTGGAAATTAATATAAGCAAAACACATGATATGGATGTGTGAGTATGTTGTGAGTCCCGTTATTTTGTATGCTAATTAAAACATGGCTAATCATACTAGACTTTGTATATAATGAGCACAGAATATATCCAGTATCTCAACCAGTATATATAGAGAGTCTGACATGAACCAGTTGCTCTTATGTGTATAATAACTATAAACTAATTTTTGCTCTTTTTTTTGAGACAGGTTTTCTCTGCAACTTCTCCATTTGGGGTGCTCTGCCCTAGATATCTATCTGGGTGTCTTGTTTTCCCTATTTTCAATAACCATTTTTCCATCACTCTCTGCCACCTTACCCAATTTTCTTCATAAAACTTACAATCATGTGACATTAAATACTTGTGTGTTTTCTTCTGGAGAACAGGAACTCATGTAACCCAAACTGACCTCAAAACATGCAATCTTCCTACTTCAGTCTCCTAAGTATAGGAGTAACTGGTATGTCCCTGTACATTTTCTATTGCCTGTTTTCCACTTTGCTATTAAAATAAACTCCATAAAGGACTCTATGGTTGTATCCTCTAGGAAAGGTTCTCCTGTACAGTAAACATTTTTAAAAAGACACTTGTTAACTTCCATCAAGATGTACCCACTTGTTTTGTAGTGGCACTTCAGTTATAGATGTAACAAACAACTCTTCAGCTGGATTTGAGACTTGATCCATAGGAGGGAAGCCATTCCTGGTACTACAAACTTGAACAAAGAACACTCTCTGGGGAGGGGATCAATGACCCTAGCAAGAAAGTTGGATGTTATGATTTAGCTAAGTTTTCATAGCAGCAAGCTGTCTTGTAAATATTTATATCATACCCATAGACAAATGTTGCTCTTATCCTTAATCACAGAAGTTTTTTTTTTTTTTTTTTTGCAATGAATGGTGTTGAGTGAAGAGACTCATGAACACAAGGTGCTGGGAACAAGTGATGGATGAATGCTCAGCTATAAACATTTATAGCACTCCCTTAAGACACAGAACACTATGAAAGAGGGACTAGAAAGAGTGTTAGGGCCAGAAGATTGAGAGGAGGGATGTGAAATGTTGTCGTCTGGGTAAGAAGACATAGCCATTTTAATCATAGACGCACAATAGCTGTTTGCACTGGGGCTGCACAGACTAGGGCTAGTAACAAAAGTGAAACACAGATAGAGGAATGCCTCATAGTTCCCTGCCCTTCATTGCTAAACTGTTTGCTACTGACAGAGGTAGTAATTGCCTTCAGTTATGTGCCCAGCAAGCTCAAATAGATCAAATCTAATTGTTCACATAGATGGCCTGGGTTAAACTAAATGAATCACAAAACAAAACCAAAACTCACATATCTTATAAAGGGACTGGTAGTGGGTAAAGGACATTGGAAGGAAATAAGAAGGAGTATAGGGAGAAAGTAATCAGTATACATTATACACTTAAATGATATTGTCAAAGAACAAAATTAGTCAGTAAAAACATAAAAAGCACATGTAGAATAAATGAATACCATATGCTTACCTTAAGTACCAGAATTTTGAGTATCTACTCTAGGAAATATTTGTGAGTTTGAAAATGGTGACCTCTAATACTCAATTTCACATGTAGCCTACACTGTGTGTATCCCCCCCTCTCTCTCCATTACTCTAAACTGTCAGTAAACCTTGCCTACATACATTGTTGTAGGGATGCTTGGAGGCAATAAATTACTCTACTTTGGGAGTGACAGTGCCCTGGGAGAGCATCCGCTGCTAGAATTCATGAGAGCCAGGAAACCTGTCATAATGGGCACTGCTCATTTATAGAGAAAGGATGTCTCTCTTGACAGACTTAGGAAATGTAAAGATTAGAGCTCCTATAGAACGTGAGCTCATGTCATTCTATAGAATTAGAAGAAAGGGTGACCCCACAGTTCTGAGGAAACCTCTGAATGGTACAGGATGAAAGTTGCATTGCCTTATTCTGAAGATGCATTTTCAGAAGTATTGAGAACTGTGTCACCGTTTGGCAGATCTGGGGGCAGAAGTGTATTGCTGGAGATTCTTTCCCACCAGGTCCCACTGCCGCTTCAGACCCAAATAAACACATGGATGCTATATTAATTATAAAATGTTGGCTGCTAGCTAGGGCTTCTTACTGGCTTGTTCTGTCTTAATTATTAACCCATTTCTATAATCTAAGTATATCCACGTGATCTTGGCTTACTGGAGAATGCCCGGACCTGTTACTCCTTTAACAGCTACATGGCATCTCTCTGCCTACCTTTCCCAAAATTCTCCTCATCTCCTAGTCCCGCCTATCTTCCTGCCTCTATTGGCCAAACAGTGTTTTATTCATCAACCAATAAGAGAAACATATATACAGAAGGACATCCCCCATCAGAGGTCAGCATTGAGAAGACTCTGCTGTCTCCTATGTGAACTGTAAGAAACAAGATGCCTGCTTAGCCACCTACATGGCCAAGTCTGGTGGGGTTCCAGGTGAACTCTAAAGGTCCCTGGCACTACCAAAGGCTGCACCACTTCTAGCTGGGCTCATTGCTGAGTACAAATACCCTAAATCATGTGTCCTGCCTCTTGTTTTCTAGGTCACTTGTGACCTATCACATTAGGTAAGAAAAAGAGCCCCTAAGGTAGAACTTCTACTCAGGTACCTTTAAATATATATAATTTCACACATGGCCTCTCCCCTTCTTTTGATTAGGACTAGGAAATATCTAAGCCTTAGCCCACAAAGGCAAGCATCTACTTTGGTTTTGAGGGGGCTAGGCTTCCCCCTCTATTTCCTTCTTCTGAAAGTGCCTCAGAATAGATACTCTTCTGATGATGGCCACAGGAAAGCTCTTTCCTGTTAAGCTGTGGTAAGTCAAAACCTACTTCAGAGAACACAAAGCCACCAGTCTGAGGGGCTAAGAAAAGAATGGGTGTTGTGTGCTGTTAGATGTTAGAAAAGAAAACCTCAAACCATTGAACTAGAAGTGACTTTTCTATGTAGATCTGTGTTGAACTTTGTCTTTAATCATCTTTCGTTAAGAAACAATGGGAGATCCCATTTTCAATGAATACCTTCAAAAGTGTTTTGGTTTTAATATTACTTGTGTTTTAAATTAGAGAAAAAAATTCAAGGTTTTTAAAGGTATTGTTAGCATCTTTTTACTGGAACTAATACTATACTTGATCTTCACCAAAAGGCCAAGAATCAGAATACTTAAAGTGTAGTGATCTATTAATATAACCCCAAAGGGACCCTCGAGAGATGGATACCAGAGCAGCTTGACTGTTACATTATAACATCCACCAATTCTCAAGATGCCTGTGCCTCCATACTTACTTCTTTGCTCTAGTATGATTGTCTAGAAATGCTCATTGACAAAGAGAATAAAAATATCCAGAAAATGTTCCATGATCCTTGCAACAAGCATCTTTGATGACTGAAGGCCAAAATATAAGGAAAAAGATGAAGGGGATTTCATCACAATGACTAGAAAGGCAAATCTACAACCAAAAGACCAAATACCTCCCAGACATTCTCCTTGAAGTAACCCACCCACCCAAAGCAGATGTCAGATAGAAGAGCCTGAAGATAAAAGTTGATACTTTCCAACCTGAGATTTTGATTTTGTCCCTCAGTTTATTCAGGAAACATTTACCAACTCTTTTGAATAACAGCTTGGGTTCTGTTGACTTGGCACTTTCCCTTCTTCCTCCCATATTTTATTTCTGGAAATGTCAGGTAACTAATAATATCTTTCTTGTTTACAGTGTTAGGGGTTGAGGTGTGTTTCAGTTTTCTTTTTAACTTTTCCTCCTATCTGTGGCTTCAAACCCCCCTTGGATAATCTATTACACATACATATTAAAGAGGCTGCACATATATTACACATATATCAATTCTTTTCTGCACATCAGAGGGCAAGTGATCTACCAGACTGCAAAGTGAGCTAAGAACAAGAACAAAGATCAACTCCAGGCTTCTTTTTTTCTACTACAAAGCATGTATCTTTTCTACTTTGCCATGACTCTAACCCCAGAGAAGATGAGTTGCCATCAAATATGTGGAAATTTGGGTCAGCTTAATGTTGGCCATAATGGTGGTAAACAAAACTCAGGGTAATGTGAGGTCCAGAGGAGAGCAGATAGAGAGAAAAGACAAGAAACTGATGAAGATGGAAGAATTTGCCACACAGCTCTACTCACCTTTGTAAATCTTTCTCAGAATGCTCCAAAGCCATTATGAATGAAGAAACCATGGAGAAAAGAAACAATAAGCACATCTCGCTGATTTCCAAACACTATATCCTTAATACTTTTCTATATTCTGCAATACAATTTTTATTTGTCTTTTTTCACTAAGATTCACAAAATATATATATATATATATACTAGTTCTATTAAAGGAAAACAGCATAAGTAGCTGGTAATAAAAAAATTTTGAAGACTATTAGAGTTTATTGCCAAGAAACATTCAGATATCCACCACCAAATGTAACACATATGTTTCTAATATGTACTTTGTAATGCACACATTCTATTTATATGACTCTCTAGAATCTGTCTGTCTGCTCTCTCATACATACAAACACACACAGACACCATTGCACTGGAGACACACATGCCATTGCACTGGAGACACACATGCCATTGCACTGGAGATACACATGCTGTGTAAGGAATGATCTGTGCTTCAAACATCCCTCTTAGTTCTCTGTTAGCATCAAAGGTTGGCTCAGAAAACACCCGTTAAAAGTAAAGATGATGCCAATGAGACATTGGCCTCTTTCAGTCTCTAGCTTATCAGTCAAACCTGGCCCCCTTTTCCCATGCCTTGTATATTCAGATCATAACCATGTGTCTGAAAGATGGCCTCCTCTGAGGTAGCAAGTAGACCCACCCTGAAAGGTGAGTTTAAAAGTGTCCTCTTCAATGGCTAAAATGCTCTTGGCCATTTTTAGCATCAGACAGTTCCTTCTCTGTGCCTCTGCATCATCACATGGCAGCCCAAAGCTTTATGTTCCTTGGCCACAGTTCTCCTTCCATCTAGCTCACGATGGAGGCATTAAGGACCACTCTGGGAAATGAAGGAAAGTTGACCTGTTGAACCTTGTGATCATGAGGTCTTTGTGGCTCATTTTGTCTTGATTAATCTCAATTGGTCTTAAAAAGACACTCATTCAAGACAATATTCCCAGTACCCATAAAACGGAATAATGGATAATTCTAAAGTGCTTTTTCTGTTAAAGCTTATATAAGCCAAAAAATGTCTTAGATTCGTCAAAATTAATCAGAGAGAGTTGAGAGATGTTGACGTATAAATGGTCAGCACTGGTAAGATTGAATACTGCCCCCAGATAGCTGCTGTGGGCCCACATCTGGCCAGGAGTGCAGTAGTTCAACTTCTTCTCCTCCATTAACACCAGATCCCCAAGATACTTAGAGTTCCTCATGTAGACCTTGTGACTTAAGGGCTGATTGGTGCAAGAATGACCCCGGAAGTATACTTTGGAATATACAAAGTACAAGCCAGGGACATTGATCACAAGGCCACCTTTCTTATACTTCACTCCAGAGATCAGAGCAGTTCCATATGTGTCTTCCCACTCCAGAAGGACAGACCTTGAGCTGGGGTTGCCTGAAATAAACCAGAGAAGAACTTTCAGCCAGAAGGTCTCCCACATCTGATGGGCTAAGATTCCAAGGGAAAACTCTGGGCCCTTCCTTAACAAAAGCTCTATCCAGAAGGACAGCCAATCAGGGGTCAAAGCATGGTCCACCCCAGAGTTTCTTCAACACCTTTGTCAAATTGTCCACCCTAATTTAATCATCCATGTGATTGGGACAAATTTAGTGTGTGTCTCTGATTGATCTCAGGGAAGACTATTAGGATAATTTCAGTTCTCTGGAACAAACATTTTATGATCTAAACTAGTACCAACACCGCTGAGCTTGGGCATCCCTCCATAAAGAGAATGATCTCCAGAGTTCTACATCTGGACAAAATCTCATGGTTATGTGGTCCACTTCCTTGTTTAGTTTGGATTCCTTGGCCTCTTATTTTGGGCTAATCCCCTTCCATTTTGTTCACACAGCATTATGTACCTACACACAGCAAGTACTCAATAAGTGTTTGTGGACCCAGATGAATTTTTCTACAGCCTCCAAGTGATGACAGGAGGTATGGTACACCTCTTCTTGTGATATATAACTACATTTTTAATGTTTATATTTCTAATGGAGTTGCCCATGCCATATTATACTAAAACACTTATTTACTTTATAATCATAGGCTGAAAACCCACAAATGCCAGAACAATCTCTTCTTATTCAAAACAGTGCATCACTCACCCTTGGCTGCTCCTCTTGGACTTATGTCACAAGTCCCCTTGTGGATTTTGGCATGGTTGAAAAGAGTGCACTTTTTGTTTTATAAATAATCTCTCTTGGTTTATCTAATGGACAGAGGGCTTCCTTAAGAGTTGGGATAACTGTTCTTTGTTTCTGCCACAGGACTGTCAGCCTAGTAGACTCCCTTCCTTCCCTTTGCAATTCCTCATGCTGTGGTTACATCAAATATAACACATATGTCACATGTGCCCTTACATTTTCCCATGTGTACTTTAGCCCTTGAGGCCAGCTAGAATGACAGACCATAGCAGCTGAGCCTCACCCCATTGAGAGGCAAGGGAAAACTTAGGCAGATTCCATTAATAGCCCTGTGCCTGTGACTGTCACATCCCTCCCAGGAAGCACCAGCAATGCCCACTTCTGAGGTGTGACAAATACACACCACCTTTGCCAGTGTTGATGTCACACTCCCTTCAATCAAGGCAGCCATCTCCTCCTCTCAGGAAATGATGGCTGGGGCTCCTGTGCCAACCTGACATGTCCTTAACAGAGGTCACCAAGAGGTCGAGGCAAGGGGGAAATCAGAATTCTTCACACTTCAAACAGGAATTATGACCACTCTACCCTGAAGCCACCCTCTCCAGCTGGCCATTATCTACAGGAGAGACGTGCACTTAGTCAGAGTTTGTAAGCTCCAGAGCCAAAGGACAATATCCTCAGGGTCCAATTTATCTAGCCCAGACAGGTGTTTGCACATGTGTGTGTGCTCGTGCTCACGCTCTTGCAAAACCTGCATGGTTAAAAATGATCATTTCCCATCTTAAAGGAAATACAACAGGAAGTTTCTATCCTCTGTCAACAGTTTTATGCACATCCTCGTTACTGTCTATGCTTTGAAATTGGCTGCAGCTGTTGTTCTCATCTCCCTTCACATCTGTGTGACACCCGTTTTCTCTATCATCTGTCCAGAGCTTAGAGCTTTAAGGTGAGCTCCATCCTCAAGAGTGCACATTTTATGGCCAAGATCAAGCCATACACAAGTCTACAGCATTAGAATTGTCAGATTAGGCTCATGAGATCCCAGAGATATGAATGGTCTTGAGTGGTAAATACAATTGTCAATAATACTTTCTAAGAGCCTACAATGGAAATTGAGCATTTGGTCCACAGTTTTCCAGACTTTCTGTCCTCACCCAGTCCTTCCAGACACAAACCTGTTAAATGGGCCACACACCTCGGCTCTTCTTTTTCAGAGGGTTGACCGGGGTGGTCTGCATCATAGAGAGACAAAAGACATGTGAAAATTATGATGATGGGTGCCAACCACTATCTTGATTGGGACTCTAAATCCCACTATTTAAATATGTGATTTTCAGAGCATAGGGGGAAATATTCTAGTACAGACTTATCAAGAAATTCTAAACTGTGGGACTCATGAGAGTCTGTAATTCAAAAACAGTTTAAAAAGACAAGACAGGTAAATACAGATGAATACATAAATTATATTATGATAAAATAGCCATTTCATTTACTCCATTTAGAACTTGCCTTGACCCCTTTATTGTCCCAATTATAACTGGCAATAAGACATTAGTAACTGACTGACTTTAACGGTGGATGCAATGGGCACCTTGGGCTGACTGTAAATCCCTGGTCTGTACACCCTGATTCTGCTGACCTGTAGACTACTGATTCATCTCCTGGGCACCAATCTACAATCTATTTCCAAGGTGATAATATTAAGACCTCCTCATCTATCACGAGGTTGTCCACAATTTTACTCCATCATGTAGCCTTAGCCAGAGTTCCTCTACATGGTATCAGTCTTACTCCCTCTATTCCATCCCATCAAACACTTGCACACAGCATGGGTTCTATGAACTGATTATGCCCCCTTCTTCCCTGCTCCTGGGCTTTTGCTCATTCTGTCCAGAACGCCCTCCAAATGAGATCTCTGAGTTAAATTCCTGTCAATTATCTAGTGACCATCTTACACTCCTCTTCCTTTGGGAAACCCTTCCACACTTTTTGTCAAATATGGCCCTTCACCCTTCAAAGCCTAAGACCCTTCTGTCTTTGCCTCTCTTGATAGTTATGGCTCCTCCCTCCTAGGGCAACTATAAAAACTGCCTTTACTTCCTTCTTGTCCAGGAAAATAGCAGCTCTCTGGAATAATCACTTTATGATCTAAACTAGTACTAACATTGCTGGACTTTGGGATCCTGGCTACCAAGTCTTTCCCTAATGCCATTTTACTATATAGTTAAGTAACAAGAGCATTTAGCCTTGTTTAGCATAGTATCAGTAAATTAAATTGAAGTCATTAAAACTGACAATATCTTTTTGAATAAATGCTATTTCTCTGACTTCAAATACCTCAGTTAAGGTAAAAATATAGTACTGGGCTTCATGAATTCAGCTAACTAACACATTAAAAAAAACACTTATAGGAGGGTGCTTGTCCACCTTAGATTTGGGACTAGACTATAAAACACACACAGGGTGTGAAAATATACCTGTTTACTGAGAATATTATCTAAAGAATTGTGACCTCTCTAGCACCTAGAACAACCCTTCTTGAAGGAAGTGTGAGGGAAAGGATAGGCAAGACTGGACCTCTTACACACCACAAACCACCGGAGTAGATGACCTGGCATTCTGCCATGCACTAACAGGAAATGGAGCAGAGAACCACATGTTGCTTAGATTTATATTTCTCATAGAGCCTAGTACAATGCTATTCTCATAAAATATACTCTTATAAATGTCTGCTGGACAGGTCCTAGAAATATCTAGAAATATGAGGAAAGTCTTTTTCCTGCCCCAGGCTCTTTGCATGTGCAATGTGGAATGTCCTTCCTCCTCCATGACCCATACATCAACTCTTCTTTTTGAGAGGCTTCTGATAGCTTCCATGTGCATCAGCATAGACAACCCTATAAAGGATTTCCAGACCACTCTACTTTGGATCACTCTTAATACTATTTGGAATTGTATTGTTGACTTGTTTTTGTTCATCTTCTCCACTGTGTTATAAGATACATGAGAGCACTCCTCCATCTTTATCTCTCTCATTCTCAAACACCAACCAAGACTCAGCCTCAGCCACAGAAGGTTCTCTAGAAACCTTGTATATAAATAAAACATCCAATTAGTTAACCATGGAGAAGATAGAAGCATAAGAATTAATAGGCCTGATTAGATGGCTGGGGAGCTTGCTGCTAAGCCTGAGGACTGAATTTGATCTCTCAAACCCACTGGTAAAAGGAGAGAACCAATCCCCACAAGTTGTTTCCTGACCTCCACACACAAGCTGTGGCAATACATATGCACATGTGTATGTAAACACGCAATAAGATTATTAAATTGTTTGAAAAAGTATTTTAAATGGAAGAAAGAAATCTATGATAACTATAGTGTCTTCCAGAAAAAAAACAATCACTTTCTATATTCATTTGTTTTTTTCTTAGAAGTTAAAAACATGCATACATATTTCATAATGAGTATTAAACTAAAAAGAGCCTTTGATAACTTGACTATTTACCTAACAATGTAAAGTGCACAATATTTATGACATTAAAAGTCCTAGGTGGTTCTACTAGATGTTTTTGTGCCATTCATAATGGTGTATTATTCATGTGCCACAGTGTATTCAACTCATCTCCTATTCTGAAGGTTAGGTTTCTTCCAAATTGTTTTATAAGAAACTGATGAATAGGACTGGAGAGATGGCTCAGAGGTTAAGAGCACTGGCTGCTCTTCCAGAGGTCCTAAGTTCAATTCCCAGCACCCACATGGCAGTTCACAACTGTCTGTAGCTCCAATTCCAGGGGATCCGGCACCCTCACATAGACATGCATGCAAAACACCAATGGATATAAAATATAAATAAATAAATCTTTTTTAAAAAATAAAAAGCCAGGTGGTGGTGGTTCACACCTTAAAGAAGGAAAGAAGGAAGGAGGGAGGAGGGAGGGAAGGAAAGAAAGGAAAGAGAGAAAAAAGAGAGAAAGAGATGAACACTATATATGTAAATTATTTTATCTATCTCCAACTATTTTCCTAAGAGAATCTTTTAGTGTTGAGATTACAAAGCAGACTAACAGTTCAAGCCCTTGGAATGAACTTTCCTATGTTCTTCATGGTACTTACAACAATTTCCATGCATGCTGGAGGAAACTTGTGCCAGATATGACCTTTTTTTCTCACACATATTTGTAATTTGTTTTCTTATTTTTGTGAATTTGAAGGAAGAAATAAATACCCCTTTCCTTAAGTCAGCCCCTCTTAATAGCAAAGTGATAATTTTAACTTTCTTGTGACAGTTTATCAGTTTCTGGCCATCTACATTGATATAAAGAAGATAACTACTGGGGTAGGTAGACCTGACTCATTTGTCCACTTGACTTTTATTCACAAAAATGACTCCATGGAGTGGGTGACAGGGAGTGATTAACACCTATACACAAGCCTCGTTCCACTGATTTTCAAAGTGATTTTACTTTAAAAACCCTGAGAGGTTTCACTTTTCTAGCAAGTTATTTCCACTGTCCCTGTGTAATCTGGGCTTTCTGGTGCTTAGAGACTTGAACACTGAGCTGAAAACCAGAGCACACCATGGTGGCCCTTACAAGAGCTTATATTCTCAGGCAGGAGCTGACTGCTCACTTTCTGAGTATGGAGCCCACTCTCCTTAATGGATGGCCACTGTTGTCTGTTGCCTTTCAACTTTCTTCAAAGTTTGTAGGATAAAACTGCCCTGTTGCTTTTGCAAAGGCAACTGCTTTGCATCATTTCAGGGCCATTATTGAGAGGTGGGAGTTTCTCTGTGAATCAGAAACAAGGCATAAGGGGACTGTTTTCCTGTACCCAGCTTCATACCAGAAGACATGGGCATTGAACCTAATTGGTATAGTATTTTGTATCTCTCCTGGAAAATGGAAAATAGATCACTTTCTCCCTAAGTTCCTTTCCAATTCAAAAGAAATATAAAGCTTTGTGAACATGAGTCCAAGACATATAAAAACAGATCCTCATATCTCTGTTCAATCCCTAAAAACCATGCCCTGAGATTTTATGTTCAAACTGATCATCTTCCTCTTAGCCTGGATCTAGTGTGTGTGTGTGTGTGTGTGTGTGTGTGTGTGTGTGTGTGTGTGTGTATGTGTGTGGTGTTTTTATCATCAAACTCATCAAAGGCATCTTAAGTCCTCTGTGGGGAAGGTGTACAGTCCTGTGGACAATGGCTAAAGTCTTCCCAAAATACCTAACAATTTCAGAAGAAAACATTAAGGAAAACAATGGGTTTACTTAAAATTTATTTAAAATATCTTACAAGATATTTTAAAAATACATCTTCATTCTTGAGTAGTCACTTTTAGTTTAAAAGGAGGAGAGGACATCTCCAGAAACATTTGTGTCTGCCTCTACTCCCTTTCTGTCTTGAGGAGTCACAGCCACCCATGTGAGATGGGACCAAGATACCCAGGGAAGGGGCAAAAGGAAAAGTCCAGGGCTGTTTGTATGTCTCCTTCAAAAGTCAAGCCCAAGTTCATTTGAGTTATATGCAGTGTTCATTCAGATACATGGCTATTGAGCAATAAACTTCATCCAATTTTTTTTGTAGTTCACGGAACCGGACTGAATGCAGAGTCTAAGTTCCCCAGGATCTTGCAAAGGAATTGTAAGCCTAAGAAAGGGGAGACTCCCAGGCATCCTTCCAACTCTGTTCAGTGTTGAGGACCACTTTGGGGAATTCAAAAGACATACATAAAAGTACTTACATATTTGCTTTTCAAAAGATGATACTTTAAGGCTTTGGTTGGTGAGCTGATAAAAGAGAAAGATTCATACAATAAATGTGGAGCTATTTAAGCCAAGCTGTCAGAAAAATCCCATCAGTCCCTAGAAAAAGAACTCAGATACTTCAGATCCTGGCCCAACTTAGATGTGAGCCACACAATGGTATCTGGAGTAGTACTAAGAATTCCAAATCTTTTCAAACAGATTTAGTCTATACTTCCAATCAAGATCCAAAATTGATTTTTTTCCTTGAATCACTAAATATGAAGCTATAAGAAGTTTATGGCATTCTTGACAACGGAGAAAGGAATAATTATTTGCCTCAGATCTCTAAATGATGGAAAATATTCCCCTTGACCAGTGGTTGTCAACCTTCCTAATGCTGTGAACTTTTAATACAGTTCCTCATGTTGTGGTGATCCCCAGCCATAAAATTATTTCATTGTTACTTGATAGTGCAATTTTGATAGTGTTATGAACAATAATGCAAATATCTAATATCCAGGAAAACCCTGTGAAAGAGTCATTCAACTACCCGGAGGGGTCGTGACCATATGGCCCACATGTTGAGAACCACTGTCTTTGAGGGAGTGAGCATGTCTCTCCAACTGTGGAATAGAAATACTATACCAACCCTTTCCTAAAACGCAGGGGATTAAAATTATCTTTACCGTTAAAACAAACAAACAAAAAACGCAAATCATTGCAAGCAATACAGTGGCCCACATGCAGCAGAGTCATGTTGCACCCAGGGACTTGGGGCCTTATTGATCCCTATGCCAGGCTTACCTCACGGAGTTCTGCCAGTTCCTTCTGCAGATGGAAGAGCTGATACATTCCTAACCCCAGTCCAACCAAAGCCGCCACAACCATGAAAAATATCACCGGTAGCCATTGATCTATGCTGTGGTCCTTCCTCTTCTTCAGAGGTGGCATTGGCGGCAGTGGGGGTGGTGGTGATGGTGGTGGTTGTGACGGAGGTGGTATCGGTGGTGGAGGAGGTGGTGGTCTCCTTTGGTCCGGCCTTCCAGGCACAGAGGATGGACAGGGAAAAACTGACCCTGGAGGAGCCCAAGAAGAAGTGGCACTGTTGTCCACCCAATAAATTTGGGGACATCCATAATTCACAGGCTGTTGCATGACACCCTGCCCTGGGAAAGGGTTTTCTTCTCTCAATCTTGCAGAGACTCTTGAAATGTGGAGAACAGGACTCCTGACGCTGACTGTTCCAGAGAAGATAAGTGAGTGCGTTCTCTTTTATAAAGTTTCCACAGTCAAGGGAAACACCCCTCTCTCTTTGCTTCTCTGTGAGACACCCACTCACTTTGCATCTGAAGCTCAAAAGCCTCAAAAAGCTCTCAGCGACCCCAGGAAGTTTCCGCCCACAAATTTCTGACGAAAGTCTTCGAAATGCAATTGGCGTTTCTATGCTGCCTGAGGTGGCTGAGAAGTGCCTGAGGTCCGGATTCTCCTTGAGAACATGAGCTGTTCTCTAGCTGCAAGAAATGAACTGTGTGGCATTTTGGAGCTGATGCTCAGAGGAAAAACCATGGAGTTCGGCTACAGAAGCTATCTCCACATCTTAGCTTTTGCATGGGGAATTTAATCCCCTGTTGCTGTTCCTTCCCTCAACCGAGTACTACCTACCACCATAGCCTTGCAGGTCACCATCATTTCATAGTTCAGAAGGTAAAACCTGCCTCACCCATTCCCACAGATTAGATCAGAGGTTGCAAACCACGGGCCCATGTGTCTTGTAGTACCACAAAGACTGCTTTCCTATCAGCAGTGTCTTTTCTTCCATTAATTGCTCACTTTCAAACTACATACCTCTATTCTCTTTGAAAACAGTGGAATATTAGGCATCCCTGGCCATCTCTGAACGCCAGTTGGCTGCCACCAGGAATGTGCCTCAGGTGGTCCACGCTGCCCCACTGTGCCTCCTATCCCACTTCCCCTGAGAAGTGGCTTTCCAAGCCTCTGTAATCATCTATCATTGCAATCCCTGTTATGGTCACCAGATGAAACTTCAGGTGCCCAATTCAGAAGAGACTGGGATAAACAACAAATAATTTTTATGGCATATGGGCTTTAACCGTCACACAGAACATGCTAAAACTTTATTCAGCAATTACAGCAAAATCAGCTATATATCTTATGACTTTCTAAAACTGCCTGCCCTGCCTGGGTTGACTTCACTCTGGCCACACACACAGCATTATGTCTAATAAGTTCTAAGAACTCAGCCTCTGTTTCCAGCGTTTTCCCATATAAGCCATATAAATTCCAGAAATTCCTATATTCTGTCTTTCGGGGCAAGCTCTATGTCTTAAATATTCATAGTTTTTGTCTCATATTTGGGGATTTTTGAGATGATCACCTGACTTTCTCCTTTATGCCAAACCTATACCTAAAGTGTCATTATCCTGCTGCTGTCACCCTGTCTCACCCCAGCTGCAAATCCAACCTCTTTCTCTGCTGGCAATCTCATGATTCCAGTCATCCATGCCTGCCTTATTTTTTTTTCACCTCACTCACTATTCCCATGACTGTTGGCCCTGGTTGGTCTCTCCTTGCTTTCCTACCTGAGACTCCCAGTGTTCTTTGATAATCGTCATTCTGTCCTTCCATGTCTCTCTTTGCCCTTCTTCTTTTAATTCATTTTTTTTTTTTTGATAGAGGAATCAGAAGCCAGGTCTTCCTAACCCCTACTGCCCTCCAATCACAGGGAGAGGAGAGGAGTCCCTTGATGAAAGAGACAAGAGAACTTCAGGAAACTGGTTTGGAATTTGGTGGTTCAATCCAGCATTCCCCCAGGCAAGATGGAGAAAGAAGAAACACCTCTGTGAACAGTCACAAGACCCATCACATTGGTACCAAAGCCTTATTTTTTTGGGGGGGTGGTTTTTGAGACAGGGTTTCTCTGTGTAGCTTTGGAGCCTATCCTAGCACTTGTTCTGGAGACCAGGCTGGCCTCGAACTCACAGAGATCTGCTTGCCTCTGCCTCCCGAGTGCTGGGATTAAAGGTGTGCGCCACCAACACCCGGCGGGTACCAAAGCCTTATTAATGAAAAGAAATCGTCATTTGAAGTAGAACTTAGCACTGTGGCTGCTGAAGGAAAAACTAATCAAGAACCGCCAGGCTGGAACCTCAAGCTGATTGACTTCTCTCAGTCTCCTACTGTTACTATCCCAGGGAATCTGCAGGAAAGTTGACTCAGTAGACTACAGACCAGAGCTCTGGAGGTGACTCAGCAGGGGGATGCACAGTCAGAAAACCTGCTGTTACTTTTTTTAACTAGCCCAGAGAAACCCTCCAAGGCAATCTGCCAAGTAGACAGGAAGATTGCAAATGTAAGCAAAGACCATAGTACACTCCAAGTTTGAGTTTATTTGTGAGCGTGAGCCTACTAGGTCAAGTTCTCTAAGTATTTCCAGGATGCTCATTTGGCAGCTCAATCCCCTGACACCACCAGCAGTTACAAGGACCATCCTAGCCTGGGCTTTGCTCTCTGCTCTGTAGCATCCACCTTTATAATTTTTGCCAAGCATATTATGCCTATGAAGATAATCTCACCATCTACTACTTGCCTTCTCTCTGGTTCCTTATGAGTTTGAACATCAGCTGTATATTTGTTGGGCAATCCATTTTCTTGTTATGTGCATATTCTGTTTGCCAATTAAAAGTTGTTTATCTCCTCCATCTGATTTGCAGGATTTTCTTATACTTTATGGATATTTTAGATGTAAAGCCATGGCTGCTTTCAGATATTGCAAATGTCTTCTCCCAAATGCATGCAGATTGCACATTTGGGTTTTAATACACACTTTTGCTTATGAGTCAGGAGTCTATATTTTTGTCTATGTGTTTATGTGACAAAAAGAGAAATCTATTTAAAAGACAAAGTTTGATTTGGCTCATGGTTGGGAGCCATGCTGCACAGTTTCAGACCAGTATATGAGTGCTTGTCCATATGGGGTCTCCAGATGAGGCAAAAGCCCACCGGGACAGTTGCACTCAGCAAGGACTGGTGGAGTTTTGGACAGTGCAGAATTCTGCTGAGACCACGTGGCCTGAACACTCTCTTCTCATACAATGATTGATGATTCTTTTGGTGGTTTTAGTGTCATTTTGTCAATCATGCATTTGACAGATGTGAACATTCCTAGAAAACCCATTTTTTTCTTGAGTATCTTCCCCTAAAATTCTCAAGTTTGGGGATGCCAGCTGTCACTTCACATCCCAGGAGCTATCCTAATTCGGTGCTGATAGGATCAGAGGTAGGTTACCCCTATTTCAGTAAATATGCTTATATCACCCCTATTTCTGTAAATATGCTTTGAACGGGATTGTTGATCTTGAAAATGTGTGCCTATGTCAATCACCTTTTAGTTTTGTAAAGGCCGGATATACTTGGCTGGATATTTGGCGAAGCTAACAAAATGATAAGTGTTGTTTTGGTTTAAAGATGTTTTGATGTAAAAGCTGGGAGAAAACATATTTCTTTTTGCTGGAGCTGGAGGATGGGAAAAGCTTGTTTGTTAGTATGGAAAAACATGCTTTTTTATGTATAAAGATGGTTGGAGTTACATGGACAGGCCACTTGTGTAAAATTCTCCCGGCTGCCAGACATTTCATTTCTTCATGCCAACGCCCCTTTCCCATCTCAAGACCTGAGCCAGCTGCGACTGGATCAAGGCAGTTCATGACTTCAGTGTGTTCAGTAGATGGGTAGCAGGGGTGAACGTCATGGCAGGGAGCTTGTTGTATAACAAAGCTGATCATCTCATGGTGGCCAACCAGCACAGGGCTTGCTTTTTATAACAAAGCTCTTCCCCATGGTTATTCAGTTCATGAGATCAGAATTGTAATGATCAAATCACCTGGCCCCTAGAGGGCCCCTTGCATTTTAGATCAAGCCTCCAAATACATGAGCCCTGAGAAGACATTTCAGATTCAAACCAGGGGCTGGAAAGATGGCTCAGAAGTTAAGAGCACTTCCCAGCCCCTATGTTAGGCACCCCACAACTACCTGCAACTCGACAGGATCCAGTGTCCTCTTCTGGCCTCAGGTACCTGCACTTACATGTACACACCCACATATGAGGCACACATGCTTACACACAATTAAAAGTTATAGAAGTGTTAAAAATGCAAATCTTGTACAGTTTCCTCAACTCAAGCCATCTTTTTTTCTACTGAATCACAGTGGCATAGTTATCACAGTTTCCACTGATGATTGATCCATCTTAGAGTTCTCAGTTTTGTTTGGTCTATCTATCTATCCTGGTAAGAAAATAACATAGTCCTCTTAGTCATAGCATTGTAGATATGTTTTTTTTTTCTTTATAGAGACAAGCAGATTTCCAGTGTGGTATGTACCCAGGCTGGCCTCCTACTGGCAGTTCTCCTACCTCCTTTTCTTAAATTATGGAATTACAGAGGTTCACCAACATGCCCACCAACTTTGTAAAGGTCTTAAATGTATTGGCACTTGTTTAGGCAAAATTTCTTTCCTCTTTGTTCTTTTTAAGAAATTGCATGAGGGTAGGAGAGAGGGTGCTGCCACAATAAGAGCACAAGAAGAGGAGGAGAGGAGAAGAAATGGAGGAGCAGAGATATTGAGTAGAGGGAAGAATAGAGAAGAGAGAGCAGGATGAGAGATACCATATTAGAGGGAGCCACTATATGTCTGAAGAGATCTGGAACCAGGGAGATCTCCAGAGACCTACAAGGATGACATGATCTGACAATCCAGGCAATGGAAGAGAGGGTAACCTAAAAGCCCTTCCCCTAAAATGAGATTGATGACTACTCTTTATGCCATCCTAGGGCCCTCATCCAGTGGCTGATGGAAGCAGAGACAGATATCCACAGATATACACTGAGCTGAAATCTGGAATTTAGTTGAAGAGAGGGAGGAATGAAGATCGAATGGGTCTGTACCAGGTTGGAGAAACCCACAGAAACAGTTGACCTGAACAAGGGAAAGCATATCGACCCCAGATGCTTTCTGGGAGACCAGTACAAGACTGATCCAGCCCCCTGAACATGGATGTCAATAAGGAGGCCTCTGCACTCCAGGGAGCCTCTGGAAGTAGATTAGCATTTTTCCCTGGTGTAAGAAGGGACTTTGAGAGCCCATCCCACGTGAAGGGTTACACTCTGGCCCTGGACACATGGGGAAGGGCCCAGGCCCAGCACAGGAAGATTTGGTGGACTTTGCAGAGCCCCTGTTGAAGGCCCTACCCTGCCTGGGGAGTGGTGGGTGAATGGGGTGGGGGGGGTAGGTTGGGGGTGAAGGAGAGATGGAGGTGAGGGGAGGGAGAGGGAGAAGGGACTTACAATGTGAAACAAGCCTGTTCCCTAACTTGAATTAATAAAAAAAAAAAGAAATTTAACAATCATTTGTATATTTAATCTTCCACATATGTTAGCAGAAAAAAAAAAAACTGTCCTATTTGGAAAATGTCCTTCAGGCTTGTAACTGTAATTGAAATAATCTGAGCCTCCTAGTCCACAAAGTGAATTCCGGGACAACCAGGGATACACAGAGAAACCCTGTAGTATCATTACCATTGTTAAAAGTACATGAGGTGATCCTACAGAAATTAGTATATTTTCTTCATGGGTGAGTCAGAGAAACAAGATAATCCTGGTGATGAAAACAGGATTCATTCATGATAAGTGCATCATTTCTGAATGATACGCATTCTTTCTGTTACATGTTTGGTGTGTGGCCCCTCTTTATTCCCATCATTCTTGATCCAATTGGTTCAAGAAAATTTACTGGACAAAGATTACTGTTTATTGCAATCTAATAGGTAAATGTCTAGACCTTGCCTGTACCTTAAATTTGATATACTTAGTGTTCAAGAGAAAAAGATTTGATATGTCTTTTTCTAATGTGAAAGGGAAAGCTATCAAGGGTAACTTGTTTCTTATTACACTGGACCAAAGGACTGAAGGGGGCTTTCAAGAGCTTATGATGACAGTAGCAATGGGTGGAATTTACTCTTCAGCCTTTATACCACATGCAACAGTTTTGTTGTGATCTCAGAACTATTTGCTTTCCTTCTGCAGCCCATGGATATCAGTCAGGACTGGTCAGAAAAATGGAAGTTACTCTAAGTATGAAGAGCAATGAAAGACTTAATATAACAAAAGGCTGGGTTTTAAAAAAAGTTATCAAGGGCAATTAAAAACCTTTAAAGGATTGAGGTCTTGTTACAACCAAAAATTCCAGTTTCTAACAGTGCTTAGATTGGTGATGCTTAGGTGGCCACCTAAAGACCACAGGAAAATGCCCTATGGCCTCTGCTATATTCACCTGTCCTTCAGGAACTACTGTGTAGGCTGGAGCTTCTCCTTTTTGTCTTCTAACCCTCACTTGGTTGTCATTTATCAATGGACTCTAGCTAGGGGATCCTACCTGTAATGGAGAATAGGAATAATCTCGAGGCTTTAACTTCCTGATGGCAGGGTGAGGGAGGGGTGAGGGGGTTAGAGTAGAAGGATGGAGATGGTCCTGAGCATTAGCAAATTGTTTATTGTGCTTTGTGTCTACTTATTCACCATAACTGAATTCATAGGTAGATCCTGGCTGATGAGTGAAGGCAAGAGAGTTTCCGGTCAGGAACAGGACCCCTTGATAAAAAATGAGATTCTTCTGCCCTCTCAGCCAAGAATACTAATGCTCCATGAGCCTAGGGCACTGTAGGTGTTAGGAGTCAGTTAGCAGGTGGCTTTATTCTTGGAGTACAATGACACCGAATCTCCCTTTTTTTCCACTAAGGTGGGTCACATGATTCTTGAAATTGCTACTTCTGTAATTTGAATATGATCTTGTCACTGTACCATTTCAAATAGCACATCAGTGGCTTCCCATTGATCTTAGGATAAAATTTAAACTCGATTTATTTCAACGACTTTACTTCCAAGGCCGTGAAGTATCTAGGCTGTAGTCACAACACAAGTTGACAGTTGCCCTGAAATTATAGCCAAGAGAGGGTCTAATGTGAGAACAATCATAAGAATATTCAAGACTAGTTCTTAAGCAGTGTCGCCAAGTGCCTAATGGTGAAGAGTCTGGTATAGAGTAGTAAGGAAACGAGACAGGGTGTGAGGCACACCTCACAAATATCTATTAAGACTGGAAAAGTGTGGGTCTTGTGGGCACCTGTTTTTGAGACAGTGCCTCATGTACCCCCAGGCTGGCCTCAAACTCACTATGTATGTAGCTAACAATAACTCTGAACTTCCAGTCCTCTTAGATCCACAGCCTAAGTGCTGGGAATGGCAAACCTGGGCCACCACACTTGCCTATCTTGACAGGTCTTTTATGGGACTCTTTTTGATGTTTGAACTTCTTCATTACAAAACCACTTGTCAGAGTTGGTTTGTGGGAAAGCAGACTCACCAAAGGCTGACTTAAATGTCAAGGTCGTTGCTTTTGTCACCCACTGTTTCCTCTGAGTACTTTGCAGATATTGGGGAGGGCATGCAGCTGGATGCTTTGAGAGCTTCCCCACCTTAGTGGAATCTCATGATAAATAACTTTTAAGCACACAATCTGTCTGTCACACATTGACTTACTGTCTGTCAGGGACCTTGGAAGAATAGGGAAATTAGAGTCTCTTGCAGTGGCTATTTTATTGCTCTCCCTGGAGCCCAGTTTGAAAATCATCCACACTACTGCTGCTTTAGACAAAAAAGGGACTTGGGGACATCAGCAATAGAAACATACTTCCTCCCAGTTAGGAAGGCCAGAAGTCCAAGGTCAGATGACCACAGCAGGTGGGTTCTGAGGCCCCTCTTCTCGCCTTGCCCCTTATTTCACAAAGATAAACACTGAGCTTCAGAGACATGAGAATATCCCCAAGATTTCAAGATCCCACAGACAGAAAGAATCAGGAAAAAAAACATGGCCTGTCTCCTGGTGCCTTTCCACAAAACCAGAGATGTCTGTAGACGAAAATACAACAGTTGCTCTGTTTAAGCCCATTCTCATGTGCGTTCAGTATCTGGTATACTCAAGGCACCATGAAGGGTGCAAGGACAAAACAGAGGTCATAGCACCAGGATCTCAAAGACACTCAGAGTGGCTCATGTTCCTATGGTTATTCGAGAGGGTAACTCTTGACTTCTGAACATTGTGATTTTCGTGATGAAATAAGAACTCAATGTTCTTTTGAGATAGATGGAGAGAAAGTGTGGAAAGATGTAGTTATTTAGTGCCTACTACACACTGAGCAAGGTTCTAAGAACAATACACACCGACTTTATTTGAGTCTCAAGGAGTCTTCTTAGATAAGTATTATTATCCCCACTTTGCAAACGACTCAGAGAAGTTAAAGAACTCACAAAATAGTTGAACTTGAATATGAATTCGGATCTTTCTAGCAGACCTCATTGTACCATTAACTTCATCTTCTGGCACCTGCCTCTTCTCACCTGCAGCTTCTCATACCCTCTCAGGATGCCCTTCCAAAGTAAGGTTCCCCAAACATTGCTTACCTTTCTTATTGTTAACCAAATACTTGACCAGGAGTCACTTAAGGGAAGAAGACTTTTGGTTTCCTTTGTTTGGCTTTGGCTTACAGTTCACTATAGTCCATCCTGGCAGGGACGGCATGGTAGTGGCTGGTCACATTACATCTGCAGTCAGAAAAGCACAAAAAGTGGGGCAAGCCTCTGAACGCTCTGCCCCCACCAAACCACCTCCTCCAGCATATTCCATTCAGAGGCTCTTCAGTTTCACACACCAAGTAACTGGAAATCTCTATTTTCTAAACTCAAGCATCTTCATGGGGGATGTTTCAAGGTGTGAATTTTAGAATCTGTCATCTCTTACAGTCTGGTTTGTAGGAAATCTGCAACAAGATCTTACTGACATCACTTCTCAACCTTTGGCTGAGGTCACTACTGCCCTGTTCCAACTCTATGGGTAGAGTTAGAACCAGATTTTGAAGGCAGCTCCAATAGTCTGAGTTACTTGAGGCCTGGAAGAAATACAGCTTCCATCACTGGGCCCTACTGTCATAATCATCAAGAAATGACACGCAAAGAATGAGCTCCCCTGAGCAGTCACTGTCCCAAACATTCCAACTACCAGATAAGTCATGCTTTGCCAAGGTTCAAGACAAAGAACTATACAAAAGGTCTCTGAGATCCCTCTTATCTCCAAAGACTATGGTTCCAAGTTGAGGAAGATGATGAGTAGAAGATGGTGTGGATGGAAGGAAAAGAGGTACCAGAAGGGAAAAATGAGTCATTGTGGAAAGGATGGTGAAAACTGGAGACTGGAAGGTAGCTTGGAGAGAAGAACATAGTGGGACAGTGAGCATTCCTATCTCCTTCCCCATACAGGTGCTGACAGAGCATAACCAGATTCCTGGGTCTCTGTAGCCCATAGCCCAAAGTCACATCTATCAAGCTGGAGTCTGCAAGATGCTGTGACTGCGCGTCAGTACCAAAGAGATTTAGCCCCCACCCCACCCAAAGAGGAGCCAAAGTGCAAAGAAAGTAAGCTACGTGTGACACATCTAAGCCCCACAGGAAAACCACAAAATCCCTTCCTAGCTTCCTTCTGTGTGTTATACCCTAATCTACCCCAAGTTAACCATCCAGAAGCATCAGCCCTCAAACAACAAAATAACGTGATGGCATAACAGCCCTCCTGCTGCTGTGACCCATGGGCTGTATACCCTAGCTCTCTCTTTTCTTACAATTTTCCACACATTCTGTGACTGTCCCCAGGAACCTCCATACTATCTCCTGTGGATGTTGTGGAGGCCAGCTTGCTGTACTTTATTGCCAGCATTGGAAATCCACCAACATTGTCACTACAAAGGTGAACTTGCAACTAACCATACACACATAGTCTATCCTCCTTATTAGAGCCCTTTTTAGCACACACTGACCCACTTGAACTGATTACCAGGACAACTGACAGCTTGATAATGTGGTGCTACTACAGGCTCAGGCCATCCCATGTCTGGGGACCAGTCAAACTCCTAGGCAGAGAAAAGGGAGCCTGAAAGAAGATTGCCTTCGTTGTCTATCCTGGTCCAATTTCATACTCACATGCTTATCAAGTATCCATTGATGCCTCCAGACTTGGTTACAGGGCTCTTGTGAGTGCTAGATACTAAGTTGCATCCTTTGAATGGACTATCACAGTTCTTAGAATAAAGCAGTGTGTCTCATACTGCAAATGCCCTCCTTGGCAGAAGAGGGGGCAGGTTCCAAAAGATGCAGTGACTTTTACAAAGTTACGTAGGCCACTATCAAATGACAGTGTCTGGACTCAAACCCAGGCTGGTGGGATGGATAAATGGGTAGAGTGGTTCTTGATACCAACGCTGAGGGTCTAAATTAAATCCCACATGGGACCCACATGGTGGAAGGAGAGAACCAACTCCTTCAAACTGTCCTTTGACCTCCATGTGTACACCATGGTACATGTGTCCCCCACCCACACACATAATAAAATGAAAGAAATTTTAAATGATTCCATGATTTAAGTAATTCAGTTCCTGGTGTCACAGTTTGCATTATTGTTTCCATAAACACCATGATCAAAAGCAACATGGGGAACAAGACGGTTTGTTACATCTTACCTTTCAAAGACCAGTGAAGAGGGAAGCCAGAGAAGGAGCTCAGGACAGGAACCTAGAATTAGGGACTCCTGGTGGAGACTTTGGAGGAATGTTGCTTACTGGCTTGTTCCATGTCTTTCTCAGAATGCTTTCTTCTGCAACCCAGGGCCACCTGCCCAGGGATGGTAGCACTCACAGTTGGCTTGGCCAGGCTACATCAACCATTAATCAAGAAAATACCCTACAGACCAATCTGAAGGAGGCATTTTCCCAACTCAGGTTCCTTCTTCTCATATGGCCCTGGTCTATGTCAAATTGACAAAAACCCAACCAGAACACAAAACAGACTGAATGGCTCCTGTGTCCATAACACTGCCATGTAGGAGCAGAACCCCATTTCCCTGTTTCTCCAGAGCCTTGTTCACTTGTTCTTTGCTCTGAGACAGGGCCCTTTCTCCTCCTTTAGTCTTCCAAATGCTGACCTTCTGCCCCAGTCTCCTATCTGTGGCACCTACTGCCTAAGGTTTGCTGATGCAACACTCTACGTGATGCCTTGACAGAGTCTCAGAGTACCTCTTTTCTGTCTCCTGTGGCCGCGTGGGTCAGCCTGCTGGACTTCCCCAGCCAGCATTAGAAACCCACCTGCATTGCTACTACAGAGGCAAATGTTTGCAGCTTTACTGTTTACATCTGGTCCACCTTTCCTGGGTGGAACCTTTTGTAACATATGCTGAGCCACCCAAATTTCTTTCCAAGGTGACTGCCAGCCAGTAGGACGAATCAGCTGCTTCATCAAAGATAAGTTACTCTTTAAAACTACCAATCCAACAACACATTTCCTCCCTTGCCCTCAAGTTTCTCATGTATCAAGGGTATTTGATCATGAAGATGAGGAGACCTCAGCCCTGGACCCCTGCCCCTCCTTGGATATATATCTCCCCTGGGGAATTGGCAGAAGGAGAACTGTGCTGGGGTTTTCTTTTCCTCTGAATTGGCTCCCTCATGGTGCTACACTTTCTTTACTCCTACAACAATGCTCTCTCTGTGTGTGTCTCTGTCTCTGTCTCTCCTCTCCCACTGCCCTCCCATCTCCCTGCACACAACATGTGGCCTGCCCGACTTCAAAAACTTCTCACCAACACCACTCATACAGAAGGGCTGGAGAAGAGCATGAGCCAGAGAATAAAAATACATAATGAACTAGTTTCACACCCCCTATCTCTTTTGGTTGATTCTCTTTGGGTTCTACTTTCAACAGAGTAAAGCAGGAGCAGCCAGCAGGTTGGCGGGTTACTGAGGAAGCAGTCAAAGAGGTGACAGCAGGCTTTTCCTGTGACAGGTTTTGTGGGGCAGAAGCTAAGTGGTATGATGTGTCTGTGGAAAATCTCTTCTGCATTATCGTCTCTCCAGTTCATGGAATTTGGTCATTCATGAAGTCATTCATTCATTTAATCACTCATTTATTTGCTGTGAGGACATAATGTATCCTAGCACCAAACGTAGGACCTGCTTCCAGGTCTAAACCATAAGATCAGCTACTGCAACTTTCTCATTGTCCAGGTGAAAATCTGAAATGGAACAGCCTTCCCAAACTGTACCTAGCATTATGACTAGTACCATATTGTCCCCAAGAGTGAAATGTCTCCATGCAAACAGGGAAATATCAAACATTAAACTTACTATGTTTTAGGATCTTCCTGTGCAGATGCCACAATCTCTTCTTCTCTACTCACTGCCCTCCAAAATTCCACATTTCAAGGGATATTGGCTAATTTTTGGTGAGCAGCTGTCTTGGTTACTGTTCTGTTGCTGGGAAAAGATACCATGGCCAAAGCAACTTGTATAAGGAGAAAGTTTAACTGGGGACTTGCTTAGAGTATCAGAGGCTGAGTTCATTAACATCGTGGCAGGGAGCATGACAACATGCATAGCACCCAAGAGGCTGGAGAAGTAGCTGAAATCTAGACACATCCTGATCCACAGGTGAGGGGTAGGGAAGAGGGGGGAGAGGGGCTGGAATGGGCTTTTGAAACCCGTGGTCACAAACCCCCCAGTGACACACTTCCTCCAACCAACTTCCTCATCCTTTCAAATACCACAGCTTCTTGGTGACCTGCCACTCAAATCTGTGGGCCTATGGGGGCTATTACCATTCAATCACGTTACCACAGCAGTTTCACTTCCCCAGGTCAGCAGATACTGATGGGTAACAGTGCCTCCAAAACCAAGTATGGCCTTCCCTGGATTACAGTCTTCTAAAGATACCACTTGCCTGAAGGAAGGGTTGTTTGTCAGTCATAGACTCACACTCACCTCTCTGAATCATCTACACATTTTCCTTTTACATTTTTATGCAATCCTTCTAGCACCCAAGCTTCCCTGCCTATGGCTATAGAGGAAGCAAGAAGGCTTGCAACCCAGATAACCACAGTGTTTGAGAATCAATAGTAACAACAACAACAACAAAATAAAACTATTTAGAAATTAAATGGACTACACTGGAAAGAAAGTGGTGAGTTCAAAACAATGAGAAAATTGAATTTCAGGGGGTAGATTAATTACTCAGACAAATCTAGATGAAGAACCTCAGATAATTCAAACCTCCAATCTCTCAACACTGGTCAAGGCCACGTTCTGCCTACAGGAATTCCAAGAGCCTTGTCAGGTCTGGAGACAGGCCTCGAACTACAAGCAAATTTGTTCCCATTCAGAAAATATAGGAAGTAATTCTGTTTAAATAACTGGTTTTTGAAGCTTACATATTTTCCTTAGTTAACAAGCAGAGATTATACTTCTTATTTCTCTGGACTGAAAAAGAATTAAATGATTTGTCCTGTGGTGATTGCCCCCAACAGGAACATGGCCATCTTTTATTAACCCTGCTTCTATTGTGGCAGAGAGAAGGTAAGACCCAACTTTAAGAACCCAGATTTTAAAGGCCTGATGAAGAGAATGTTCCCACAGGAAACACTATTATACTGTTACACATGGGATCCTTATCAAGTGGCTGAACACGTTCACTGTAATATAAATTTGTCCTATAGCCACCAACCCATCTTTGGTAACAACAGTCCAATTTTCTTTGAAGAACCACCTGTCTCCTCCATCTGTATTTTGTGGTCTAGTTGCTAATAACCCAAGATGAACTCCATTCAACTCCATTCACAAGCACAGGACCCATTGTGTTCCAATAGTGTCCAGAACCCTAATAATGTCAAGTACTCTAAGATGATCCATTATGGGGCTATGTTGGTACTTAGAGTAGAGGCTAACATATAAAACAAGCTCCTTGTACTACTGGATTTGTTGATAATGTAGATGCTGAGACTTGGACTGCTTCTATGTGGGAGAATCTGAGGACTGTAGAGAGATGGACAAAGAAAGACTCATGTATCTCCTTGGGGTATCAGATTCCAATTTGAGAAGTCTATTCCTCAATTTTATAAATCATAGAAGTCATAAATTTTTCTGTTTTTTTTTTTCAGCAAAAGCTAATTTGAGTTGGGTTCCTGTGATTTTTGAACAAAAGAGATTCAATACATACCCACAACAAAGACACATGCTTGAACAGATTTCAGTGAAAGGGCGGGGGTGACAATTTTCTGGGGCAGCTGGCAGGATCTCTGATAAGTTCTTCAGAAAGTTGGCCCCACCCAAATGGGGGTGCTTGGTCCTAGACAAGAGACCCCATTGCATAGCTGAGCTTCCCCCGGAGGAGAAGGCTCATCTCAGCTAACACCACGTCCTACACCCACCTAACATTCCACTGAGTTTTAGTGTGAGAATATGAAACTGCTTTTGATGAGGCTTTGCTTGTTTGTCTTCCACAATGCTTTCTGGGTCCCTAGAATACAACTTTTAATTTAGAGACATTCCAAAATGCTTCAGATTGTAACTCATTACCAGATATACTTTCTGAATCAGTGAAACCTGAGTTTTCTCCATTTGTGAAGAGAATCCTGGTCTGACAGCCCCTCTTGCCTCATGACTGCCTCTCTCCAGTGTTCACCCACCCACAAGCAGGGAGACCCAACAAAGGCACAGCATTGGACCTTCCTGGCTTATTATGAGTACATACTTTTATGCATTGTCTCATTTCCTAAGTGATTTGTGCTAGACATTAGTCTATCCTCTCCAACCACAGTTGAGGGTCAGTGATACAATTATGGATAGATGAGCTTCTGCAAAGCCAGGTTGCTCAACTAGCTGTCTCACTAACTACTCCTGAGCACCGTGTGCCACTGTGGAAATATAATGGAACACAAAATATTCTATCCTTAATGAATTTAGACAGAAAAGCATTACTGGAGTCTTGTCGGAAGATCTTTGATCATAAAATAGTTATAAACATCATGGACAGTCAAGACATCACACATTTCCAAAGCTTGTGTCATACTATGTGCTCCATGAAATCCCCTCGGGTTTGAAATGTGACTAGAAAAGCTATCTGACTTTCCCGTGCCAGCATGTGACGACTACAGGACACAAGTCCCTCGAGGAGACTAGAAGGTGACCAAAGGCTGAATCCTGTGGTTCTGTCATTGGCCATTGAGTGCTTCTAAGATAGACTCTACATCAGCCACTGCAGGAGGCTGAGGTCCAAACCCTTGACTTCTGATCCTCCACAGTATTAAAACTAAGAAGTACCCATGTGCCAGTAACTATTGTTATGACTAATCAAGAAAAACGCTCTAAGAAACGAATAAGCTAGTATTAGTTTAAAGAGAAAAGAGCATTTTGGAACAGATCCTGGAAGAATGGACAAAGTTGGGAGCTAAGGAAACATTTCATGGAGGAGTTCACATTTGATATGGTGCTTTTAAAAGATCAGAATGTTACCAGGCATGGTAGTACATCTCTTTAATCCCACTCATGGAAAACAGAGGCAGGAGGATCTCTGTGAGTTCGAGGCCAGCCTGGTCAACATAGCAAGTTCTAGGACAGCTAGGATCACAGAGAAATCATAATCTTCATTTAATTGTTTAAACAAACAAGATACTTTGACTTGATAGATTGAAAAGATCATAAGAAGAAAAAAATTATACAGAAGTTGTAAATGTGGTTTGCATCCTGACTGCTATGGTTGGTGGGAATATTTGAATATCCCTGCCAGCCTGGCTTGGCCTACTCACTTGACTATACCTGAAACTGTCCTCTTCCAAGGAAAGGTACATAAAGACATCTTTGGCCATCATTTCTTTCTCAGCCACCTTTTCAGGCCTCAGGCTTCCCAGGTGGCTAGTCGCTTGTGGCCTGGAGCGACTGCTGTCCTTGAACAGAGTTCAACCCTGACCACCTTCTTTTAGAGAGACTCAAAGTAGCTTGAAAGTCAAGATTTCCAGAGGTGAGAGAGATCAGAGGCAGATCTGCCCACAGTGCTCTGTGGTCTAGTTCAAATGCTCAAGCGTTCCAGCATACGGTGGAACATGTGTGTCCTCCCCAGAACAACAGAAACTCAGATTCATCTTGTTCCATGGAGCAGCAACACACGAGACCACGGAGCCTCAGCCTCTGGTCTTCTAGAAAACCCAGCTCGTCTCCAGGCACCTCAGACTCTTAGGGAGGTTTAACTAGCGGAAATGCAGGCAGCAGAGTGAGACCAAACCACAGTACACAGGTCAGACACTGAGCGAAGATAGAACTGTGCTGGGGGAGGCTTTTCTATTTGCCTGCTGTGGTAAAAATGCATCCTGTTTGCCTAAGTGGAGGATTATATGTGAATATAATTAAGTCCCCGTGTTTAGAGATAATGGCCACATGTGTAACATGTTTATGTGCATGGGATATATTTATGAACATGCATCTGATCTCTCACAATCAGGTGTTGGTAACATGGGCTCCACTGATACACTGGGAATAAGACAATATTTCACCCTCATAAAGAACTTACCCCCAAATGAGCGGCATACACAATGACTCCCAAGTTGGTTTTCCAAAACACCGAACGTACAGTTCTGTGTTGAGACAACAGAGGAAAGTACTTACTTTTCTTGAGGGAGAAATGAAAGTAAAAAAGAGTTCTCTCTGAGGATGTGGCTCCCTCCCTGATCATCTTCAGAAAGAAGATGTCCTTTTGATCAACAAAGACAGAAAAGGAAATGCAGAAGCCATCATCAATTTACTCTACTTAAATAGGATGTAAACATTAACTTTAAAAAGTGATATCCATGGGGAATGAATAGGAACAGGCACTTGGAAGCAAGAAGAGGGGTCACCAGTTACACTGGCAAGATGGAGGCAGAAGACAGAATATATTTCGGTGGATGGGACAGTCAAGCTACAGTGTGAGCGAGGAGTAGGAGGCAGGTAAGCCAGGGAAAGGAGGGTCGTTCAAGCTAGACAAAGAGCATGACAAAGCTAAAAGGAATGTTCTCTGTTGACCACACTGGCAAGCTTATATTTTTCCATGGTACTTGGTGTGATCTGACATTGCAATTTTGTTTGTTGACTATCTCCCTAACTAGAATATAAGCTCCCTGAAGGTAGAGAATGTTTTATTGAATGATGTATCTACACACCTAGAACATTGTCACATAGGAAGAGTCAGTTATCACTTGCATCACTTGTGTATAGAGAGGATTGAGAAATTACCCTGAATGAGCAGGTGAGGTAGCTGCCACAGGTCACAAGGGCTTTGTGTGCTGTTGAGTGTCATCATCACTTTGGATGTGTAAAGCAGTGTTTCCAAGCTCATAACCCATGGGCCAGTCATGGGAGTGTTTTGCTTGACCAATATCATATTTCCACTAGAATATGTTATGTAGAGACCTAGATCGATGCATTTCCTTTAAAAATTCAGAGAATGCAATACTATGGAGCTGGTAGCATTGAAGGCAAAGTCCAGTGATGAGTAATAAGTGTCTCTTTAAAATGGCCTGTGCTCTCCAGGTCACCATAATCTGCCCTCATCTATATTGTCTTACTTTGTGTTCTTATACACACACCACTTTCTCATTCCTGATGGACAAAGAGAACTTGCAACTTCAGGTCTGTGAGGTTTGAAAATTTGAAAATTCCACCGTAATTATATGACTCTCTGAAATTATTTCCTGATGAACCAGGCCTCCAGTATTTATACAATCTGAAGTATTCCTGAGAAACGAACAGACCACAAGGGAAGCTATAAGACTAGCTCTTAAGAATCCAGTCATTACAGGAGAGGATGACTATCCTATGGCCACCATGCTGTGAGGAGGCCCACTCTAACCCTGAAGAGACCACATAGAGGAGAGTGAGATGCCCTGGCAGTGCCTAAGTGTTCTCCCATTCCATCTGATGCCAGACGTGTGAAAGCTGTATTTACACTGGGCCAATTATTAGCTTCTAAGACAGAAATCTTCCACCTAATTACAATACATACAAACATAGGAGATATCTTAAGAGAACTATTCAGCTGTGTCTATTTGTCTTACAGAACCATGATAAATAATTACTTTGAACAGCTGCATTTTGTGAGTCTTGTCACATGGCAATGTACCTATACTCACATGGCCACTCATTAGTTGTATGCCTCTATACACCTTTTTTTTTTTTCATATCGAGGATCAATCGTAATAGCACTGACTACAGGGATTATTAAAATTCATATTAGATCACGAATGGAAGTATACTTAGCCTTGAAGTTAGACCGAGTAGTGCCAGTAAATCATAAGTGCTCCATAATTACCATTCTCTTAATTCTCATTATTATGGTTGTTGAAGCTTACCTAGTGGGAAGCATGTCTAAATCCAGGATTCAGAAAGAGGAGATAAAGACTGAAGATTCAGGAAGAGTAGGCTCTAGGAAAGCATTCCTTATATGGTGTGTATGTCTCCACATCTCAAGCCCAGGCTTCAGGCAAGTGGCTACTCATCACATTGGTATTCTGTACTAAGACTCTTCTACCAAATCAGAATTCACTAACTCATAAATTATTTAAAACTATGTATGCAACACAAATTGGCACAGTGTATAGTATTCTATGTGCTGGAGATGTAGCAGTAAGTAAAGATACCCACCTTCCATGAAGCTTCTAGTCTAGTGTTAGGGAGCAGAGATAAAAGAAAATAAAATGTATAGTTTGCTCTATAGTGATATGATATGGGGGACAATAAATAATGATGGGAGTGAGCATGGAGTGGAGGGAACCACACTGTGATTATAAGCAGGTAAGCTGAGGCAGGCTTTCTCTGTAATAATACAGAGGGAGAAAGGTACCTGAGTAGAGAGAAATTATCAATTGTGCATACCGAAGAACCAAAATAAAAAGGTTGTGTCTTTGACTTTATATATATATATATATATATTATATATATATATATAGAGAGAGAGAGAGAGAGAGAGAGAGAGAGAGAGAGAGAGTTACCCATCACCTGTTTTCCCCCAATGACTCAGTAAGTGCAGTAAGTGTCATTATACATTATCCTTATTCATTTTTATTGTTTTTTGATACTGGGTCTCACTATGTAGCCCAGGCTGGCCTGAATCCTAACCCAAGCTGACATCAAACTCATGATTCTCTGACTATCTCCACCTCGCCAGTGCTGAAATACAGTTGTATACAACCCTGTCTAGCATTGGTTCACTTTTTTATCCTATTGTGCTGTAACTTCCTTGAAATATTTCTGGAACAAGGTAAGACAGTGTATTAGTAAGCTTTAATTAGGTTAAGTGAGAAACAATTCCAAGCCCCCTTTGGCTTACCACAGCAATTGTGTATTTTTGTTTCTACAAAGTGTGACAGTAGGTATGCTGCAATGTTAAGGAGCCCTGAACAGCTGAGGCCCTACCATTTGCATTGCTAGCCACTGTAGAGAGAAGGTACAAGTATAGGTTATTTGCTTTTAAATGCTTCTTCTACAAACCCACAAGGTATCCCCTCTCCTCATGATTCACTAGCTAGAGCAAGTTAAGTGTAAGTGCATGAGTGAGCAACCTATATGCCTAGAATTAAAATAAAAATATATGTTGATAAATATTTTAACATGCATCCCAGGTAGGCATACTGATAAATAGAGGTTACAGGTAGATGATAATTGATCAGTAAAGCAATAGGTAGATAGAAAGGTAGGTGGATGGATGGATGAATGGATGCATACATACGCATAGCCAGATGTATATAGGAAACAGGCTATAGAAATAGCAACAATTTACCATTCAACTAGCCACATCTCAAAAATATTTGAAATATTTGAAAACAAAAATGTCATGGTGTACTGAACATGTACATTTTTCCTTAATGTTACCTTCAAATGATAGTTTAATCACACAGCATTTACATTGTACTGACATTACAAGTGACTGAAGACTGAAAACATGCAGGAGAATGCATAGGCTACAGGCAAACAATGTGCTATTTTATATAGGAGTATTAAGGATATGAGAGGCTTCTGAACCAATTCTGTTCATATAGTTAGGGGTAATTGCTTATATTTACTAATTTTATACCATAACATTATAAAGGATCCAGGTTTAGTATCCTCTGAAGAGTCCCTCATGAAAAGCCTATGCTCTGATGGAGGTGGGTACCACCACCTTCTGGGTACATGGGTGCTTTAACCAGCCCAGAAACTCTTAGGAGTCATACTACTTGGAATACTACAGAAACTTCACTAATTAGGCATGACTGATTATATAATTGGTGCATGGTGATGAACTCATTCTCTGAGTCCTGCTCATTCTTCAAGGTCAGGTAGTGGGTGAAAATGTAAATGCTCTAACAAACTGACTTTTCTGTTACCAATTCCCATCCTTAAGCTCTCTAGGGGCCTCCAGCATCCAGTATCTTTTTGGCATACAACCCTGAGTGAGAGTCTAAGGATTTGAGGAATTATGTGCCATTGTTCAAGAAGAGATCAAAGATTAATTTTTAACACACCATACTCACCATGCTCAGACTAATTCTAGGCATTAGTGAAACTGGAGATCAATACCTGAAAGACTCTTAGTAGGCAGTGTATGAATGGTCTCTATAGAATGTTGTATTTGTTGAGTTATAGATTATTGTATAACACACACACACACACACACACACACACACACACACACACACACACACACACACACACGACTTACAATCCCTCTTCCATAAAGGTCAGAGAAATCCCCCCCCCATCGCTCATTTGGCAACAAAACATTGAGTTAATTTGATTCTCGACTTGATGACTTGAGCTTCCAGAGGGTACTGAAACAGGCACTTAAAAGCTGTTTTTGCTAAAAGGCATGGCATATCAATCCAGTAACTAAGAACAGGATGAAAGCCTGGCACCTCTGCCTTCATTTTGTACCTGTACTTTGGGTGACAGCACAGAGATAAATTGCTATCATTAACCTTTCCTCTTGCATCACGTTGAATTCCAAGAGGAGCCAAATCTCCCAGGAAAGATCATTCCCTACATGAGGACAATTTGTCATGAAGATGAGGCTGAATTCTTACTGACCAACAGATTGACATCTTAATTTATGGCCCACTTTGCAGGACTGATATGAGTCAGCAATGGGCAGGACCACACCCTGCCCAGAACTGCTTATTTGTATATACCTCCCATTCTTTAAGCCTAAGCTTCATGCAGCAGCCCCCAAAGAAGTGGGGGCCTTGGGCCCCTTTATTTGTTGCTCTTTTCAATGTGGCCACATTCAATAATTCTCTTTTCTTTGTCTTTTACTATTATTTGTCACTTTAATTGACAGATGGGGGAAGAGCTGTGAGTCTAACCAGGTGGGGCTGCTGAAGCCCCAGCTATTATCTTCAAAGCTCTAGTAACAGTGTTCAGTGTTTAGAATGTTTCACCCACCATTGCAAATATATAGTTGTCCAAATGAGAGCATCAGTAAAATATTAGTTTGATGAGGTTGAGCTGAACCAGTATATATGTAAAATATATATTGTTACTTATGATGAATTGAACATCTATTTCCCTCAAAATCCCTAATTTGAAACCCCTACTTAGATCATGAGAGTCGCACCCTTATGAATGGGATTAGTCCCTCCTCAGAAAGGATCCATTCATTAGCTTGCTGTCATGGAAAGACACAGTATGATGACTCTCATAAACCAGAGTGTTGGCAGCCCTTATTCTAGACTCTCAACTGCTAGAACTGAAAAATAAAAAAGACACTTTGTCTAAGCTGCCCAGTTTATGATACTTTATTTTGGCAGTCTTAGGTAAGAAGTCATTGTTGATAAATCTAAACTCAAAGTGTCAAAGTAAAAAGAACTTTATTTGGAGTTTTAATGTAACCAAGATCAAAATCTGGACTCCCTTCAGCTCCCAGTCCCTGTGGTCTCCATCAGCAGAATTCAGTCAGCTGAGATACATAAAGTGATGGTATAGAAAAATAGGCGCAAGTTATCATACAATTCAGCAGAACCTGGCACCAATGGGTGGGAATGGGCAGATGGCCAAAGGGATGGGCCACAGTTCTGATCTACATTTTAGGCAAACTAATTTATTTTATCTTTAAAATAACTAGATCAAGCAACCTCTCCAAGGGACCTTGTCCTGTCTAGGTGACTGACAGGCCTATTTGGATTGACTACTCCAGAAGGGGCAATGGTACTTACGGATTCATTTCAGAAAGTCTCCTACTGGACAGTAACTATAGAAGATTTAGGGCTCTTGGAGCTGGGCTTAGTCATCCACTAATGATCTTAAGGATGTCATCTTCTTCCAGGACCAGAGATAAGATCTGGGCCCCTTTCCTCTGACTAGTAGTTAAGAGCCCTATTCTTATAATTTGTTTGCTTTTCCAGGCTGTGGGCTATGAGGGAAGGATTTGGCCACAGTGCCATCGAAATCTGCTCATATCTGACTTCCTCATTCGAGGAATTACACTTCAGGGTATCTTTCAATCATTGTTCCAAAGAAAGCAACCTATAGAGGTGATTTCTTTGTAGGAAACACAATGAAACATTAAGAACAGGGACAAGTAGCTGATAGAAGGTTTAGAACCAACACTGTATAAACATGGAAGTGTCATAAAACAAGTGTTCAGTGACCTCTTGATAAGAATCTTAAGCTTCTGGGCAAACTATAATCAGCCATTCCAGATGTCTATGGTCAAAAGTTGAAGGCAACCAAAGTTCACATTCCAGGCAGCATCTGGAGACATGAAGAAGGCAGGCCTTTTTGTCATGGTTCTCTAGTTCCATTTTGAAAAGCTTTTTCAGTATTATTTTTATCTCCATTTTCTTTTTATTTTTATTTTCACGGCCTTTCTAAAAGGAAAACATTGAAGCTCATGGGACTGTATGGCATGAGTCAGAAATTGTGACCCAGGTCATCATCATCTTCCTGCTAACAAAACTTCCCAGCTATTTCACACACTGAACTAGCCTGAGAGCCATTGTCCTGCTCCTTGAAATATACTTCTAGAGGATACCTTATACCACCACTTTACTAAACCAGCATAATCCCTAACTGCATTCTAAATGCTTACCTGCACACCCACAGACAAGTGTGACTCTCAGTCCTCACTAAATAAGCTTCTCTTTGCAGCAGACAGAGACCATTACAGAGATACACAACTTGTCAATGCAGAGAACAACTGATCCTGGGGATGCAGGCTCAGGGAGTATCACAAGAGAGTTGGCAGAATGAATGTAAGAGCCCAAAGACCAGGAAGTCTGTAGTGAGTTCATGTCCCTTAGAAATAACAAGGGAGCCATACCCATGATACCTTAACAATATGTCTATTATCCTCAAAGAGGGAAGTCTCACAGGCCCCCACAACTGGTTAGCCCTTAAACCATATACATACAAGCAACATTAAACAGACTTAAGAATATATATATATATATATATATATATATATCAACAACAAAGAAAAAGATGCCATAAATTTGTAAGAGAGTGAGAGGTGTGAGGTATATGGAAGGGTTTGGAAGAAAGAATATATTAACATAATATGATTATATTTTAAGAAAGTAAAAATTTATTTTTAAGAGTTCCCAAATCCAAACTATAAATGTATTTTTTAAAAGTTCCTGAGATTCCAGGAAGACTCTCAGCTATGAGTCCTTCATTTCCAAAAGAACACTTTTTATTCCCAAGGTACAATGGCACAAAGCAAAGATTTCCAACCCTAAGGGAAGAATGGAGAGCAGCAAGGAAAGATCAGACTAAAGCAAGATCAAAACTCAGTGGAAAAACATTCAATCTACAGATCTATGTCCAGCGCTGGGGCACATGTTGATCCCATGTGAGCTCTGAAGGCTTCAGCCAGCCTCTCTGCTGTAGCATTGCCATCAGGACATGTGGCCTCTCTCTTGTTAGGGCTTTACTCACTGCCCACAGCTTCCCTCAGCAGACATCCATCTCCATTTCCTCACACCAACATCCTAGGGACTCCTGTGGCAGCTTTGGCTTCCTGTCACAATCTCACCCATTGCCTTCTCAGGGCACGCCTTGTAGGGATCCTTAACCTGCCACAGACTGTTGTTCCTCTCAGACCTTTCTTTGAAATTGGAAGTCTCCATGATCCCATAACTCAGGCATTTTCATGCCTACAAAACCAGCATGCCACCAGTCTGCCGCAAGCTCAAGCAGTATCGTGGAATCCTTTAGACAGTAATTAGTGACCAGTGAATGTCTGAATGAATAAACACAAAGAAACGCTTCCCTGGTGGCCTTCTGTGAACAGGTCACGCTAGTAATCCCTTCTTCTCAAAGCATAGTGTTCTAAATGAACTTATAGTACCCCCGAGTCCGTGAAATCTGCGCAATTCCTAAGATAACTTTAAGGTATCTTTCCTATTGTCCAAATTTATAATCCTTAGCTTATTTTTAATGACTCTAATATCTAAAAAATCATGACTTCCTTATCCACAGTTTTACACACCCATTCTCTGGCTCCCTCAATCATTCGTGTTCAGCTAGCTTTTTTTATATAATCAAGGACCACCTGCTGGGATGGTGCCACCCCACATCAATCACCAGTCAAGATAATCTCCCACCATGGCTATAGATCCATCCAATCTGGGCGAACTCCCAATTGAGAATCCCTCAGAGGACTGTAGGTTTTGTAAAGTTGAGAGCAGATGCTAACTAGGGTAGGGATTCCTTGAACACTTTCTGAGTGGGATGCTATAAATGTCCACCCCCAATACCTACCCTCTTCTGGCAATGTCTATCACCACTGAGTCTATCCTTCCTGGTAAACTCCATCCTTCAAGACATAGCTAAGAACATTATTTTTTTCTGCAAAGATTGCTCTCTCCATGGAGAATTACCCTCCTTGTTCCTTAATTATAGCACTTGTTGAACATTTAAACATAGTATTATATTTATGACTATTTGCTTATATTATTTTTGTCTAGCTTCCTTTCCAGACTATGAAATTCCTAAAGTTAAAGACTGTGTTTGATCCATATAACAGGCCACTCTGCCTCCCCAAGGCATCTTTACTGGTCTTGAGGAAGCCTCTTAAATGCAAATGCAGAGGTTTCAGAGATTTTAACTTAGGAATCCATCAGATCAAGGATTTGGCTGAATTATACCATTCTTCATATTGTTCTGGGGCTTCAACCTCACTACTGTAATCAGAAGTATCCCAACACAAAAGCAAACTGTCATTAAAACACATGACTAAATAGAACACAGGTATACTTGAAGAGACTGAGGTTAGAACATTTCCCCCCCAAATGTTCACTTAGTTTTATTTGAAAGTTATGGGATTGGTTTTCTTCAAAGTTATATATTACATGCATAAGCATACATGCCTTTGAGGACTTGCCTGGGAAGTACTCATTGGGGTTAGAAGCAGGCCCAGATCAAGACTGGGGAACAAGTAAGCCTTGGTTTCTCCTCTTCTGTGGCTCCACCATGGAGTAACTTATTACCCAGCATGGCCTGAACCTGCTGGATCCCCTACAGAGCTCTGTATATTAGAGCCTTATTACTGGATTGTGAAGATTAAGCTGACCTACAGAAGAAATGTTTTGATATGGGCCAAATAAAAGACCCTTCTCTTGAACCTCCTTTTGAGTCAATTGATAATACTTGGCTGTTATTATACTTCTTGGAGAAAGAGCCCCGAGACCTATAAAATTGTGCTGAAGTCAGGTTACAAATTTGAGGAACATTATCTCACTTAATTACCAGTGGAAATGTGTGGCTATAATTCATCTTCAAGTGTGAAGTGTATAAGCTTGCCTCAGACTCACAGTCCTCTGAAGTGCTAGGATTACAGAGCTGAGCTATCATGCTAGGCTGTGATCACCAGAGTGTTCGTTTAAGTACTCCTTGGAAGACAAAAACCCATGCCTCAAGAGGGAGTCCATACCCTACAATGCCTAGATGGCCAGGAACCAGTGACCTAGGGTAGAACCAAACATGACCAGCAACAAAATAAATGATTCCTAATTTAAAAAAAAAATCTATTCTAAGTAACTATTGGGTATAAAGGTAGTGCATTTCTGAGTCTGAGCCTCATGGGCTATGACCATAAGATAAAACTTTATGGGGAAGTTTTTGCTGGCCTCATGCCATGACACCATCCTTGTCTCTGTGAGGAACTTAGCAGTATGGCAAGTGAAGATCTTAATACTGCCAGAACACTAGAAAGTATATAGGCTTGCTGCTAGCTACCCCTATAATAGGAATGTAGTGTTCACTACTGTGTCGAGCAGCATTCCCAGAGTTTGTATGCTGAGAATGAACATTGTCTGAAGATAAAATGCCAATTCCACATAAGAGCCTTCTGGCAGGGGTTGAGCTGGGCTCTCTCCAATTAGGCTGCCTGAAGGAGCAGAGAAAGGCTAGAGGCAATTGTGTTGATTATATTTGACTGTTAACTAGATCTGGAAAGAACCAAAAGGAAAACCACTGGGAATTTCCATGATTCTTCATTTATTTATTTATTTTATTAATTTTTGTTTTTTGACCCAGGGTTTCTCTGTGTAACAACCCTGGCTGTCCTGGAACTCACTTTGTAGACCAAGCTGGCCTGGAACTCACAGAGACCCACCTACTTCTGCTTCCTGAAGGCTGGGATTAAAGGCCTGTGTCACTATGCCCAGCTCATTTCTTGATTAGATTATTTGAAGTGGGAAGACCCACCCTACATGTGAATGGCACCTTCCAGTGACAATCAGATGAAGGAGAGATGGAAGATTGCTTTTTGTCTGCTTGCCTTCACTCATGTTGACAGCTTCATCTATTCTGTTGTTGCCAAGGCTGCATTTTCTTCCAGCTTCTAAGCTTCCAATGCAGACTGAAGACCAGCGGCTTTCTAGAAATCCTTTAAGGCTTTTGGACCATATATGGACTACTGAGATGTCCAGCCTCATGGACTATGCAACTATGGATTCTCGGCCTCTCCAGCATACATCACCATTGTTGAACTACCCAAGCAGTATCCTGTAGCTCAATCTAATAAATCACACTTTAATATATAGCTACTCTATTGGTTCTGCCCCCTAGTGAAGCCTAATACATGAAACTAGATCTTTGGAGCAGGACAGGAATAAGTGACAGGCAGTGACATTTTGTCACCTATATCTTCGAGGAAAAAAAGATTACAAAAACCTAGCATGAGCTTCCTCCAAAAACAAGTGTGCATGAGAACCTTCATGTGCATCTTTGAAGGCATGACAGACCCAGAAGGTCTCTCACACAGCACCAGGTTAGAGCTTTCTTGTTCTTGGTACCTCTTTTACCCCACTCCAATCTACAGATGGCTTTGACACAACCAATAAAGGGAGAAAAGGCAAACAAATGGTCAGTGATGCTATGACCTCTGTTATCCAGGCTCTAACCCATCTCTGCTCTGGCGTGGGAAGAGAGTAGCTCAATGGGAAGGAAACGTTACTCTTGTCTTTTATCTGGGACTGCTTTGTAGCCTGTGGTACTCACAGCAATAAGGAGTTCTGACCAAATGTAATACAGAAACACCGGAAGAACTCGTCCCTTCTAGAAGCCAGTAGTTGCTTTTCTAGCTCTGCTTATTAAGCATACTACTTAAATTTATACCATCACAAGAAATGGAGGTCAAAAGGCATATCTTCAGGCCCATACTTTCCTTTGGATCCCTTAAGGAGGTCAGCTCACCATTACTCCTAGAAAAACTCTAAAGCGTCCTTTTATGAAAGTTAGGGTTTGAGAGTTATGGAGCTGTGCTCACTTCGGCAGCACATATACTAAAATAATTGGAACGATACAGAGATTAGTATGGCCCCTGAGCAAGGATGACATGCAAATTTGTGAAGCGTCCCAAAAAAACAAAACAAAACAAAGTGGTTTCTGACTGGTATTCCCAGCACAGCATTTCCGACAACTAGCTATAAAACTACAAATATAAAAACTGGGAAGAGACCGGCGGGAATTTTTCAAAATGGGAGCACCGAGGCGCCGCCCAGGCCTCAGGAGGTACCAGGGGTACCTTTCGGTGGCGTTGGCAGCGGAGGCATAGAGAAGGCAGCCTGATGGGCTCCAAGACCCGCTGGCTGCTGGGAGCGCTGCCTCGGAGGGACTGCGACAAGGCCGAGTCTGGGGCGCCGGATGCCCGGGAACATGGCGGCGTGCATCGGGGAAGAGGATCGAGGACTTTAAGGTTGGAATTCTACTTGGTAAAGGATCATTTGCTGGTGTCTACAAAGAGTCCATTCACACTGGTTTGGAAGTTGCAATCAAAATGACAGATAAGAAAGCCATGTACAAAGCTGGAATGGTACAGAGAGTCCATAATGAGGTGAAAATACATTGCCAGTTGAAGCACCCTTCTATTTTGAAGCTTTATAATTACTTTGAAGATAACAATTACGGGTACCTGGTATTAGAAATGTTCCATAATGGAGAAATGAACAGGTATCTAAAGAACCGAACGAAACCTTTCTCAGAAAGTGAAGCTAGGCAATTCATGCATCAGATCATCACAGGAATGTTGTTATCATTCTCATGGCATATAACACTGGGACCTCACACTCTCTAACATCTTGCTTACACGTAATATGAACATAAAAATGGCTGACTTGGACTGGCAACACAACTGAAAATGCCTCATGAAAAGCACTACACACTCTGTGGAACTCCTAATTATATGTTACCAGAAATTGCAACTCAAAGTGCACATGGACTTGAATCTGATATTGGGTCATTGGGCTGTATGTTTTATACATTACTTATTGGAAGCCCCCCTTTTGACACTGATACAGTCAAGAACACATTGAATAAAGTAGTATTGGCAGATTATGAAATGCCAACCTTTTTGTCACGAGAGGCCCAGGACCTTATACACCAGTTGCTTCGTAGAAATCCTGCAGATCAGTTAAGTCTGTCTTCTGTGTTGCACCATCCTTTTATGTCACGAAATCTTTCAACAAAAAGTAAAGACTTGGGGACTGTAGAGGAGTCAATGGATAGTGGGCATGTCACAATTTCCACAACAATTACAGCTTCTTCCAGTACCAGTTTGAGTAGTAGTTTACCTGACAGAAGAAGACTTTTGATTGGTCAGTCAGTTCCAAATAAAATTACTGTATTTCTAAAAAATAAGAATTTAAGTGACTTTTCTTCAGGAGATGGAAGCAATTTTTGTACACATTGGGGAAACCCAGACCAAGAAGCTAATAATTGGGGACGAGGAGGATTAATTGAAGATGCAGAAGAAAGGTCGCATTCTAGATACCTTCGAAGAGCTCATTCCTCTGATAGATCTAGCACTTCTAATCAGTCTCAAGCAAAAACACTCAATAGAACGTTGTCATTCAGTAGAAATGCTTTCAAAGCCCAGAAGATCCCTGGATGAAAATGAAGAGAGTTCCAATCACCATTGTCTAGGAGAAACTCCTTTTCCATTTGCAGACCAGATGCCTCAGATGGAAATGGCACAGCAGTGGTTTGGGAATCTGCAAACGAATGCTCATTTGGGAGAAACTAATGAGCACAAAACCACTAACCCAAGCAGAGATTTCCAGGGCTATCCAGATTCGGACATGTTAAGAAATGCTTGGACTGATACAAGAGCCACCAAGAATGCTGATAATTCTGCTAATGTTCATCCTGTAAACCAGCTGAGTACGACAAAGTTTACTATGACTGCACATCATAGTAAACCTGAGATTATGCAACAAGAGCTGGCCTTCCATCCCCATTCTGAACAAAGCAAGAAGAGTATGGAGTCAACACTGGGTCACCAGAAACCTTCCTTACGAAGCATTACATCTCCTTTGATTGCTCACAGATTAAACCAATCAGACAGAAAACCAAAAAAGGCTGTGGTGAGCATCCTAGATTCAGAGGAAGTATGTGTGGAGCTTCTAAAAGAATGTACATCTGAAGAACATGTGAAGGAAGTTCTTCAGATATCTAGCGACGGGACTATGATCACTGTTTATTACCCAAATGATGGAAGAGGCTTTCCTCTTGCTAATAAACCACCCTTGCCTACTGACAACATCAGTAGATACAGCTTTGACAATTTACCAGAAAAATACTGGCGGAAATATCAGTATGCTTCCAGATTTATTCAATCCGTAAGGTCTAAAACTCCCCAAATCACTTATTTTACAAGATATGCTAAATGTATTTTGATGGAGAATTCTCTTGATGCTGATTTCGAGGTTTGGTTTTATAATGGAGCCAAAATACACAAAACAGAAGATTTAATTCACATGAGTGAAAAATCTGGTAAATCTTATACTTTAAAAAATGAAAGTGAAATTATGAGCTTGAAAGAGGAAATGAAAATATATATGGACCATGCTAATGAGAGTCACCGTGTCTGTTTGGCACTGGAATCTGTAATCTCAGAAGAGGAAAAGAGAAGCAGGAGCTCTTCATTCTTCTCAATAATTATAGGAAGAAAACCTGATAATACTAGTTCACCTAAAGCCTTATCTCCACCTCCTGTGGACCTAAGCTACTCAAAGGGCGAGCAGGCATCAGAGCAGATTGAGCATGAATAGTGCATTTCCAACACAGGCACCAGTACACAATCCTTCTACTGCTACAGCTGAAGGACTTGGCCACACAGCCACTGCCACAGGAGCAAGTTTCTCTTCTTCGAGTCTTCCTAAATCAGCGCAGCTTTTGAAAACTGTTTTTGTGAAAAATGTTGGTTGGGCTACACAGCTAACTAGTGGAGCTGTGTGGGTTCAGTTTAATGATGGTTCGCAGTTGGTTGTCCAAGCAGGGGTGTCTTCCATCAGCTACACATCACCAGATGGTCTGACAACCAGGTATGGAGAAAATGAAAAATTACCAGAATACATCAAACAGAAATTAGTGTCTCTCTTCCATCCTTTATTTAATAAATGACTTTTTGGTTGGCTTTCAAGTAAAGTGAGTTTTTTTTTTTTTTAATTTACTATAACTTCAGAAAGCCTTTCTATGGCCAGGCGGTGGTGGCGCATGCCTTTAATCCCAGCACTTGGGAGGCAGAGGCAGGCGGATCTCTGTGAGTTCAAGACCAGCCTGGTCTACAACAGCTAGTTCCAGGACAGCCTCCAAAGCCACAGAGAAACCCTGTCTCAGAAAACCAAAAAAAAAAAAAAAAAAAAAAAAAAAAAAAAAAGAGAGAAAGCCTATTAAACAGAAATTTAGTCTTTATCATAAAAATATATGCTAAGAAAACAAAATAGAATAAAACTTTTATTACCAAATACAGTGGTTAAAAATAAACTAGGACATCTTATTTTGCTCAAAATACTTAATTGCTCAAACTTTCTGTGCTCATGTTTGTATTGAACTAAATTGTATGTGGTGTGTTTGTTTTTGTTGTTCTGTACTAGTAAGACATTGAGAATCATGAACAAAACAGGCTATAGTTTTGAATATGTAAATGATGTACTTATAAGCAATATGTAAACATGTATATTTTGTATTATTTTGTATTTACTTTTGTAGCACTTATGTCTGATAAAATATTTCTGCAAATACATTTTATAAAATAAATGCACACATACACATGTAAAGTATATATACATATATTGGGATATATATATATATATATATATATATATATATATATACATACACACACATATCTAGTTTTTAGGTGTATATATAGCTATGGTTTAGGTCTAAAATGTCCCCCACAGGCTCATGCATTTAAAAACCTGGTCTCCAGGTGATGGCTCCCTTTGGAGAACCTTTATGACATTGGTTCTGGTGGACAGAAATGGGTGACTAGGGATGAATCTTTGAGGGCTATACCCTGCCCCTGATTGTGGCCCCACTCCCTGCCTCCTGGTACATAGCTGTCATGTAAACAAGCTTCTGCCACACGCTCTTTGCCACTTCTCTGTGAACTATGAGCCAAAACAACTCTTCTTTCCCTGAGATGCCTTTGGCCACTCAACAACAAAAATAACATACATAAACATTTTATTTTGGCTCACAGCTCAAGGTACAGTCCATCATTATTGGGAAGTCAAAGAGAACAGGAGCTTAAAGCAGCTGGTCACGTTGCATTTAGAGTGAGGAAGAAGGGAACAATGGGTGTCTGTGCACAGTCTACTTTCTCCTTTTTATGCAGTCCAGGATCCTTGCTAGTGAGGTCTTCCTACCTCATATAACCTAAAGTAATCAATCCTCCACAGGAAAGTTCCCAACTCCCAGGAGTCTAGATCTGATGCTAGTCTCATCAAGTTGAAAATGGAATTGAGGTTAACATCACAATATGCAAATTATATATAAGCTATCACATATATGTATATATAATATACACATGTTGCATACACACACACACACACACACACACACACACACACACACACACACACACACACATGCAAGGATGCCCAAACCCATATATCCACATATACAGAGAGAGGGGAAGGAAGGAGAGACAAGGTCTTATTGCCATCTAGGTGTATAGGAATCATGAAACAAGTTTATGTAAGGGAAGAACAAAGATTAAAATGTACCTTATAACTCATGCATTATATGCCCCAGGGCTCAGACAGAATACTAGTCAGAAGATAGGATGCGCATCTTTGTCATGCAGGCTGCTTTTTGAGATTTCTAAATTTATTTCTATATCCATTAGACAAATAATGTCCCAGGAGATAGTGGACATGCAGTACATGAGATACTGCATTCTGGAAAATACAGCCCCTATAGCTAATACAGATAAAAGCTGAGAAAGCAAGCCAGCAGTAATTCCTGAATAATGGAATTAAAAACAATTACATAGTCCATTCATTCAGAATAATCAGTTAATATAGGCAGTACAATAAACACATTACTAGTTCAAAGGAAAACACTAGGTAAGAACACTGGCTAAAGGGTAAAAGCTTGGGAGCTAAACTAAGCCATACTCTTAAGACAAACAGATCCTAAAAGGTCAAATGAAATGCCTAACAATGTAAACAGGCACACGAAACAGTTCTGAATGTGCATTTGCTCTTCAAGGAAGGGATAAGGGAAGTGTCTAGCAACCTGGAGAGAAGTGAGGGAAGTACACTGTGAAGATGCACATGCAAACTTTAACTGGGAAAGTATGCCCAGAGCAGTACCTTAGCAAACCATGGCCTGGATACCAGCATCAAAGATTTCTATAGAAATAGGAAGAGGGAAGATTGGAAATGTTTCAGAGCCTGCTCACCACACTCCCTCCTACTGAATACAATTCAGTAAACTGTTTAAAATGATTAAATCAAACCTCTACCTTTCCCCTATACTTTTTAAAATTATTGCAAAACATATTGGGGCAGAGAAACAGGAAAATCTCCCAAGTTTGCTTAGTCTGGGGTAATGTCACTGACTTCAACATTGAAATAAGAATATAAATAACATTTCATTCCTCATTTGAGGTGCTCAAACAGGTATGTGGTCCTTTGCCCACTCTTCCTTTTTTGACACTGTGCATTCCAGGGAGTCTTAAGACAATAGAGGAAGGCCACCAGGCTCTATCAGACTTTACATAATGTCAAATAATTTCATGTTAATCCACTGAGGTTTCAGATTTGTTATGAAAACATAGCTTACCTAGCCAACTAATATAGAGCACAACAGCAGACTCAAAATCCAAGTTGACTTCTCCAAACAACATGAAGGTTGATTCAGTACTGAATCACCCCAGTAAATAGGTCATTTCACAAGGGAGATCACAGGAAAGTGCTAACTCAGTTGATGCTCAAAAGAATTTAATAAAATCCACCATGTATTCCAAACTAAGAAAGAACTTTCAGCAAAATAATGAAGTTTTTGTTTTGTTTGCTTTTTGGCAGGGTCTCTCTCTCTCTCTGCAGCTCAAGCTCACCTCAAACCCACAGCAGTTTTCCCCCATAAGCCAATCCAGGTGCTACGATTCCATCGTGAGGCAACCACCCAAGTTTCAGAGCATCTATCTGAAACTAACTGCTACTATTAATCACAAACCACTGTAAAATTTCTAATTTATACACAGAAAAATGATGCCTACTAGCATTCCCTACTGCTTAGAATTGTTTGTGAAGTTCTAGTAAATGGGAAATAAAAGCAAAAGGAATGCAGGTATAAGAAATGATATAAATGTGATGTGGGTAGACTTACCTGGCTACCTGAAAAAGAATCAGAGAAAAAAAGTGTAATCCAGTAAGGTAAAGTAATAACATATTTAAATAAAACCTGTCTTTTTTTTCATACTATCAAAAGTATTGGAAAATATATTGGAAGCACTTCATTTATAACAGCAACAGTAATATAAAAATATGAGAATTGCATATTACAGCAATCCTAAGATAATTACATAGCTTCAAAAAGACTTGAACATTTTGAAATAAACATTTCTCTATATACTGATTTTTATATTTTAATTAAAACAAAAGTTCAAAGGGAAGTCTTGGGAACTTGACAAAGTAATTCTAAATATAAATATATTCATTTGGATATACAAACTATTTTTTACTTATAATTACAAATCAGTCAGTAAAACAGTGAGCACAGGAGAATGAATTCTGGGTCAGAGAGAGGCAGGAGAGATGATTCAGCAATTAAGAGCACTTATAGCTCTTTCAGAGGACCAGGGTTTGGTTCTTAGTTCACACACTGCATGGCTTACAATTACCTAGAATTCCAGCACCAGAGGATCCAAAGAGGATCCAATACCTCTTCTGGCCTCTGCATACACACACACACACACACACACACACACACACACTAATCCAAATAGATCCTAATCCTCCAAGACGAATGACCCCTTCATAGGGCTCACGCTGAGAAAACAACAGATTTTTATATTACAATTCATAACAGTAGCAAAATTAATTATGAAATAGCAATGAAAATAATTTCATGGTCGGGGGTCACCACAACATAAAGAAACTATATTAAGGGGTCACAACATTAGGAAAGCTGAGAACCACTGCTCTTAGAGAATGCTCAAAACAAAACAGAAACCTAGGTGGGATTTTTCTCTGCAAAGAACTCATCTGGTACGCAAGCCACACCACACCAGTCACACCAGGCTGTGTCTAGCTGTAGCTACTATGGAAGTACATTCATGGGTACCATGAAAGCTAGAGAAATGTGGTCTAGGTTGCATAAACACTAGTAGGGAAAGGTAGTTATAAATATCAGCTAAGGCCACATGATCAGTTGCAGGAATAAAGATTATAATTGAAATTTTCTGGTATGTTTTGTTAAGAATGCATTGATACAGATACTTGTGTTTTCTTTCCTTAAACAATTTATTGTGATATAACATTAAGAGAATGTGGCTATCATATAGGGACATTGCCACCTATTCTAAATTCATAATGCATCTGTGGTCATACAAGGGATAGCTATATTGTGTTAGGTGTAACTATGACCTGGCTAAATATATAATGTTCCTGTAACTGTATTCGGGATAGTTATATTGATTTAGGTGTAATTATGACATTGTTACTATTTTTATTTGGAGTTAATCATGACATAAGGATATATGATTGCGTGTCAAGTTGACAAGGGATTGACTTGTGATGGCTATTCTTGGTTGTCAACTCAACTACATCTGGAATTAACTAAAACCCAAAAATGAAGGTTCAAGATATGTCTTCCCACCTCAAATATCCAAGCTAGAAGTGGATCTGCCCACTTCAAATTAAGCAGAAATCCCTCACAGTGCCAGTAAAGGTTTGAGTATGTCTTGTCTAAACCACTTGGGAGCAGTGTCTCTAAATTTTGAGTGTTTTTTGATTCTGTTAATTATATACACTGGGTAGGCATCCTTAGCTCCAAAATTGAAAATCCAAAAGTGCTACAAATCCTCCAAAAAATTGAGAATTCAAAATTTTAGGATTTTACAGCCCTTGGATTTTGATTATTGCTTTTTACCAGACACAAATCTGCTGATGGCAAGAATCTTTATTCATTAAAGTAAAGGTTTGAGTTTTTATTTTTTTCCTCTTGGGTGTAGTAATAACCTGGAGGAGAAATAAAACTCACTAAAACTTTCTCTGGGTAGATATGCATCTTATTATTAGAACCATCGTTTCAGTGAAAAGGTGAACTATGATTATTAGGAAACAGAATGTTTAGGTGAAAGTATATATTATGGCTGCCTGAAATGTGAGCAATTCTGCTATATTTAACCTGAAAGATGGCACAACAGAAACAAAAAACAAACAACTTAAATCGATGACCAGAGATTATTAATAAACATGTTCAGTCTTTTAAAGGACAGAAGAGCCAGCAATTAATAAAGACAAGTGTTCAGATTTATTTGGAAATTCACAGTTTCTAATGGTACTACAGCTCTGTAGTTACATATTTAAAACCCTCTTTTCACAACATACAACAGTGTGACTTCCCACTCTAGCTTGACTCTCATCTGGACTTCTTTTCAAGGGCCTGCTATACCTTCAGGTCCTGTTGCTCTGAATGGCTAATTGTGCAGACTGGAAGGGAAAAAAAAATTATCTCCTACAACATATTGCTAACCTAAAGCAGCAACTTAAACAAAAAAGGCTTTAAATAAATCAATCACATTACAAACAATACCAAGATAGGTATTAGACAAATTTAAAAACAATTATTAACAAAAGTGCTCAATAAGTTATAACAAATTTCACAACACAAAATGGTCAATTCTCTCTCAAAAAAGAAACACATTTCACTTTCACTCATCTCTGTACAATCACACATCAAAAAATCAATTTCCTCAGACAGGCATTGCCAATTACTTGGAAAAAAGGACAAACGAAGACAGATGTCGACAACACATACATATATATCTGCACACTGTAGCCAACAAAAGCAAACATCAAGGAATCATAATCCTTTTAGACTTAACCAATTTAACTGAGTAAGGCCTGACACACTCACTGGCTGCTCATGTGACTATGTACAAAGGCAGTGACTGGACCATGGGAAACCTGGTCTTGGTGATGTGAACATTTGGAGGATTAGTGTTTACTGTGAACATTTAGAATGCAACATAAAAAAATCTTCACAAATAGTTAAGTGTGTTTAAAGGTGAATTTATAATAAATTTGTTTTCAGATACCTGTCATTTCCAAGAAAATATCTTACCATTTCACTGAGTTAAAAACTCAGGAAAAAAAAAATAGCCCAATCCAACTAAATTAAATGAAAGCAAGGATGAAATCATCACCTTTTATGTAAAAGGACTTTCGAACATTTCCGCAGTATTTCCAGTGAGATTACTGAGCAACTCTAAGTTGGCAAGTCTTTAGGATCTTTATGCAAATGACCCACACTGCTGAGCTTCAGGCACCAACCACCTTAAAGCCTTGTAGTGTTTGCAGCTTCAAAAACCTATAAAGTTACAAAACAAATGACAGAAAAGTCCTCCCTCCTCTTCCAGTGGCATTATAAATAGACAAAAGGCACATAAATATGGGAAGGTGCAAGAAATAGGAACCAAGCTGAAGGAAGAGGGTTAGGCTTTCATTCCTATCCTACCCAAGGAACTGGGCTTCCAAATTACTTTTGTCCCAGTAATTATCTGTGAAAAAAAAAAAAAACTTTATAAAATGTCTATCATCATCCTTATAGGAAGAGAACAGCCTTGTAAAACTGTAGCTCATCAGCCAAGATTGACACAATCCTATCTCCTTTTTAAAAAGGTGAAAAAACATAATTTTTGAATACTTTCCCTAATATTTCATCCCTCCCCTAAACCCTTCAAATACCACAGGCTGTTCTTCAAAGAACAACAAAAAAGTCTTCAGTATGAATGTTCAGTTCCTTTTAGATATGTCCCGAGACTGCTGTAACACCAAATGCTCCCACGGTGATCTCCTTGTTTCCTTTGATTATGTCATGAAGGCTCGGCAACGACCCCGACTTAGTCTGTATAAGAGCTTTTATTAACTTTCCTTGGTCTTGGACTTTAGACCGCCTTCGTTTTAAAGCCCTCTTTTCAGTTTTTGTCTTTTGGGTCTGTCCATTGCACAGACTTGTACAAGCTGAAATGCCACAAAAATAGGACTCTTCTGACTGTGATGAAGTTTCTGAGCTTCCCTCAGATGGAGGGCCCTTGTAAGAAGAATGATAAACTTCTCCCATATTAGAAAAATCTCTCTGGTTCGTAAAGGGCTTTCTTCCTTTTATGTCTCCATTGGCTATAGGGTGCAAAGGGTCTGCAGGCTTTATTGTCTCAATTTTTTCAGTTTTGTACTTGCAACGTTTCTTCTATAACATAAATAAAAGGAGGCACAGAAATTATTCCTTCTTATTAGATATGAGATATAAGCAAAGTACTATTGCCTATGAGAAGTAAAGCAGTGTTTCTCCCCACTCTGTTGTGAATAGATAGTATCATTGACACCCCACTTTGTAAATTCAAAGGTTCAACTGCTTACAGCCAATTGTGTATACTCTGAGGCAGAGGTAATTGATATCTGAATACTTCTATATGTCAAATGTTATACTGGTTACTTTCTTGTGTATTTTATATGTTAACCTTGAAAGGTTTGTTTTGGGCTCCTATATGAGAAAAATCAAGCTTTAGAGATTTGGCTCCCTGTCTAAGTTACAAAATATTAAGTACTGAAGGTAGAATCAAATTGTAACCTGCTTTGCACTAATCAGAAATTCTATTACCTATAGACAATTATTACTAATCAAATAAGTGTTATGTAATTTGAGGTTAAAAAGAAAATCAGGCTTTACAGCAAAGGAGAAAAAATCTTAAGACAGTAAATATTGCCTAGTATCCAATGAGACATCTAAGTAAACAGCCTATGTCATGTTGTTATTTTTAAGACCACAGATAGGCTGTTGAGAAGATTACAGAACAGTGCTTGCAATGTCTCTGGGATCTACCAGAAGCTCAGTAAATAAAGACCCAACAACCAGCACATTTTTCTCTAAAGGGTTGGATAATAATATTTTAGGCTTTGTAGGCCTCAAACATCTTTTTAATGTTTTTGGGGCTTTTACTTTGCAATCCTATAAAAATGAGAAAATAGTTACTGGCTCCTATCATAGAAAATAAAAATAGGCCATGGTTTGATGATCTCTCTAGATATTATTTACACAATTATCACCACTGAAAGCAAACATATGGGAATCAGGAAGACAATTCATTTAGTAAATTGCTTATATAGTAGAAATGAAGCCCCAGATTTGATCCCAAGTACTGCATAAAGCATGTCTGTAATCCTAGTATCTGTGGTCAGAAGGAGCAGACAGAGGATCAAAGTCACTCACAGGCATGTAGCAAGTTTGAGGCCATCCTGGAATACATAAAACTTTATCTCAAACAAACAAAAACAAGGAAGAAAAAACAAGAAAATTACATTATGGTTGGGTATGATGGCTCATAGCTATTATTTCAGCCCTTGGGAGGTTGAAGCAGGAGGACTGCATCAAGGGCTACGTAACATAGTTGAGGCAAACCTGAGCTACAGTGTGAGGGAGAACTTGTCTCAAAAACCAAAAAGCAGGGCCAGCAAGATGGCTTAGCAGGTAAAGGCACTTGGTGCCAAGAACTCACAGGGTGGAGAACTGACTTCCACAACTTATCATCTGCCCTTCACACCCTAAATAAACGTAAAAACAACAAAAATCACGCAAAACAACTAAAAAAGAAAAACAAAAAATTAAAATAAACATGATGCCAAGGGATATACATTAACATTTTCAGTATCTGTTTTTCATTTACTATCATACAGCTTAGAACAAACTTCAAAAGAAAGAGAGTATTACCTTTTTCTCTGGAGAGAACTTGAGGGGTTCTACGATGTACAAATCATTCGGGTCTACTGTAAGTAAGAAAAGGGGATGTAAAATGAAAAGTAGATTATGCTATGACTAAACATCACAAATAACATTAGTGATTATTTTATTAATGAAATGAATGATAGGTATTAGGACAGGATAATCATTATTTCTACGTTGAAAAGTGGTAAGCCAGAATGGGTAAGGTGGGCTCTGAATTTTGTTAAAAGTTATTGGAAGGTTGATTATCAACCCTGAAGACAACCAATATTCAAATAAGTATACATTTTACATTTTTAATTAACAGTGATCAATTGCTACAGGAAGGGTCCTTCTCTTAGACTAGACCCTTTTGCCACCTGATGAGAACAATAACATTACTGGGCAATCCAATACCAAGCCTATAGGTAATTACTAAAAGATGGAGTCAGAAAGGTGCATTAATGATGTGTGTCAAGCAGCTGGGATCACATACATATAGATGCCAGTTAGAAGAACATAAAGAGAGATTCAGGAATGCTTTTATAACCTTTTATAGTTTTGATTAAAACCATTAACTCTAAAATATAGAAACAGCTTGAACATGTAGAACATGTGACCACACACTCAGGAAAAAAACATTCTGACATGATGAGTACATTAAATCTACAGATTTATCTTTCAGTTTAAAAAATTCTGTTACTCAGGACACTCCTACCTTTCTCTACAACAAGCACATATCTCTAAGCAGAGTTATAGAACTTTAGCACTATTCAACTTGTTAAAACAACTCAGTCTGACAGACTAATTTAGTACCCAGCAAATTCATCTTAAAGTTATACATACCAGAAACATATTAATAACATGATCCAATTAATTTCAACTTGTGTTATTATTTCCAAAGAGCTCATGAAAAGCTATTAAGTACATAAAAATAGACAAATATTCCTCTAAATAGCCATTTTTTATCAGGCCATTAATCTCCAGTTGCTTTTTAAAAACATCATGATGCCTTCTTCTAGGAATGCTGCTGTTAGCCAGATTGACTTCCACACTGTAAACAAATGTGGTGGGAAAAGAAAAACGCAAAGCTAACACCACTGAATAGCTGCCAAGGACACTGCAATCTGCCTCTTTAATTATCCCTACAAATAATTTTTGAAGTGGAAAAGCACACAAAGGTAAATAAGCATACAAAGACATAGCACACTGAGCAATGGCTCACAAATACAAGTAAATAAACAGATTTACAAGTATTTAGGATAACCACAGACTAGCATCATGTGATGACTGCACCATGGTGAAAGTGTCTGATATCAAACATGGGTTATAAAAACACAATACTTAACTACGTTTAAATATTAAAAAGTTGGAAAAACAAACCACAAAAACAAGACAAGGCTTTTTAACAAAACAGAGATTTCCTAGGAGCAGAAAATGTGGTAAGTAAAATTTAAAACTCAATGGATAAATTTAGTAACAGATATAGTTGTAAGCTATGTAGCTTAAAAAATGGATTAGAAAAAAACAATGACCAAAAATGTATCAAAAGGTAGCAAAGGGGGGCTGGATTAAGAGCACATACTGCTCTCACAGAGGACCTGAGTCTGGTTTCTAGCACCCCTGTCAGAAGCTCATAGCTTTGGGGGATCTGCTGGCCTCTACAAGTACCTGCATTTACATTCACACAGCCACACATACTTAATTTTAAAAGAAATCTAAAAAAAAAAAAAAGAAACTTTATAAGATAAAGAGGATATAGACAGATGGATTAATACATGTATAAAATTGGAGAGTTAAGACATTGAGGAATAGGTAATATACATAGGGGGAAACAATCGCACATTACTCAAAAGATATCTACGTAGAGATCTAAAGAGCCAAACAAATCCAACACAGGACTAAAGAAAAATGAAAATAGTAGTTCAAGGGGTGTGGTGGTAGATACATCTCTGTGAATCAGATACCAGCCTGATCTACAGGACAGTGAGTTACAGGACAGCCAGGGCTACATAGAGATCTTGCAGTCCCCCTACCTCCCACCCTTGGAAAAAAAAAAAAAAAAAAAAAGGTAATTCAGAGGTTTAGATATGATATGACAATTGAAATATGCAGACAAATCTGAATAAACAATGAATATAGAATTTAACAACATGAGTTATTAGAATTAAGCAGACAAACTAGAATTGACCTAAAACATAAAAATGAGCATAATAAATAATGAAAACATGGAAGTTAAACAGAATAAGGACTTCTTAATAAGATCATTGGGTTGGCTCAGAAAGAGGTAAAAAAAAAAAAAAAGTATCTTTAGACAGTAAATACTTGTACCTCCCTGAAGTAACCAATAAAGAACAATGACTGTGTATAACTTCCAATCTAAGTATTATAATAGGGAAATAAATACACACTTCATCCTAGGAAAAAGCCTCAAGTTATGATGATGATGATGATGATGATGATGATGATGATGGAGAGTACAGTACACCAACACAACACCAAATGTTCTAAGTCATGTGTTAATACATACTTAGCAAATGGGCAGATTCTTGGAACTGAGCTTTAACATCACCAGAAAACTTCATTCCTACAACTTAAGCTAAAGACCCTAAACTACTCTTACAAAGAAAATTCTGTACCTATTTAACTTTACTAATTAAAAAGGAAGCCTTTGATCTATAACTATGGCATTTTTCAACAGGATCAAACAGAAGCTTAATAAAAAGACAGAAGAGAAGAGAAGAGACAATCTGAAACAGTAGAATGTGAATACATGAAATTCTGGAAAAAATCAGATGTAATTCTTATCATGCTTATGCATTCTTCTGAAGAGAAGAAATAGACTTTCATAAACAAGGAGAACTGAAAGAACTATGTTAATCCGAAGACCTGCTTTGCAAGAAATATTAATAGTTCAGAATTAAGAAAAAACAATTCTGTCTTATCCTTAACTGGTTAACAGACAATTATGTTCAAATTAATACCAATATGCTTTTGTAGGTATATATAAGCTATGTCTATATCTATGTGTAAGTGGAATGAATAAGAACAATAATGTAAGTGATGGGAGGCAGTATTTAGTATTACTTTGTTGTGATAACCATACTTATGAAAGGGTATAGCTTTATTTGAAAAGTAGAGATGGGTTAGTTGTAAATGAATACTGTAAACAAGCAATCATTAAAGTAATCTATAAAGAATTATGCTGGGTATGCTAACAAAAAGAATCAGGCAAAATACTCAATTATCATAAAAAAGAATAGAAATAATATAGAGGACAAAAATAGAAACAAATAAACTTAACAAATGGAAAACAATAATATGGTAATATTCTAAAAATATGTCAAAACCACTTTTGAATAATGGTTTAAACAATCCAATTAACAGAGACTACCAGTTAATCGGACAATGAGATCCAACTATGCATCACCTAAAAACTTCATTTAAGTACAAGAGAAAGAGAAGACATATTCATTTGAGACAAAGCAGACTTTTGACCTTGAAATAGAAATTGCATAGCGAGTAAGGGATCAGTACTCCAAGAAGACATACTGGTCCTAAGTGCATACACATTTAACAATATGGCATCACAGTATATAGGCATATGCTGTAGTGAGTTTTGAGAAGGGTGCTTACACTACTCTCAGTGAGAAATGGATAATCTAGTCAACAAATTGTGCAGAGGAAAATGGACCCTTATGTCATACACAAAAATTAACACCAAGTAGAATAAAAACACATAAAAGTTTTACGGCTCTGGATTTCACCAAGATTTCCTAGATAAGGACACTGACAACAAAAGCAAAATGGATAGTGAAAAATCTATGTGCAAAAAAGATAGAAAATATTTGTACATAATATAGGACATTTATATTTATAATTATATGCTAGTGTGCTTGTGTTTATGTATATATGTATAGACATATATACAATGAATTACAGAAATGCAAACTGAAGCACAGTAAAAGATCTCACAGACATTAGAATAGCTATTATTAGGAAAAAAAAAGGAAAGAAATAACATGTATGAGAGTACAGAAACAATGGAACCCTGCTGCTGGGATTGTAAAGCAAAACAATAACTATGAAATAATGGAGATTACTCAAAAGGAAATTAAAAACACTGTCACATGATCTAACTATACCATTTTTAGTTACATATCCAGAAGAACTGACAGTAAGATTGTCAAAGTGGTATTTGTACACCCATGCTCATAACAGCATCACTTAAAACAGCAAAGAGGGAAAGCTACTTAAATCCTCTTGGATAAAGCACCTGAAACAAGGCTGACAACCTGAGCCTGAGTTTTAGGATCCATAAGTCCAGGGCAGAAGAAGAGAACTGACTCTCAAAGTTGTTCTTGACCCTCCACTTGCAGCTGTGCAAGTGGGCACATATAAAAGTGAAATAATATAAAAAGAAAAATGGAAAGAAAATGTGGTATATACACAAAGTAGACAATCATTCATCTTTCAAAAGAAAGTCTTATTGCATACTACAACATGGATGCAGCCTGAAGGTATGTTATACAAAATAAACCACACACAGAAAGACAAAGATTGCATGATTCCATGATATGGCATAGTTAATGTAGTTAAATTAAAAGGAACATAAAACACAATAGTATTTAGGAGGTGTCAGGTAGAGATGAAAATATTCTGAGGATCTGTTTCACAACAATGTGAACTTATTTAAACATTACTGGATTTCATACTTAAAACATGCTTAAAATGATACATTTTTATGTTGTTGCTTAAAAACAAAACAAAACAAAAAACAATTTGACATGGTTCCTTCCCTCTAAGCTAAGTGAAAATACATACAAAATGGGAAAATTCAAGGCAGACTAAGATAAATGCCCCACAAGTTTTAATTGAAGAGAGATAAAGAAATGAATAACAGAATCAGGACTGAAGTCAGTTCCTTCCTGCCATTGTCCTCATCTTTCTTTAAAAGTAAGGATAAGTCAAGATCACATCACTGTTCAAAACAGAAGCAATTCTCTTATCAGGAACAAAACCTATTCTATTTGTCTTTAAAGAGTTAGAGGGAAAATAATAAAATATATTAGTTCACTTAATTTAAAATAAGTCTGTAACTGATGAAAACAAAAAACCATCTCAAGGTGTGTTCCAACTGCATGAGTACAGCTCAAATAAGAAATGCATATATACCAATCTACAAGGCCCAATTCATTAAATTATTACTAGGATGTGGACAACTGATAAAGCTGAAAAGAAGCCATCTAAAGCTGATGGCAGGTCATTCATAGAACATTCTAGAAAACCATGTGCTGATATTTACTAAAGCTGACACATATGCTTTGACCCAGCACTCCCACTTCCATTTCTGTTGTCAGATGTATGTACAGGGTGGCTTAAAGACAGGTAGTAGCCTCAAAATGAAAATAGTTCAAAGACAAATGCGTTAATGTGGAGCATCTGTACAGTGGAATACTGGGCTAGAATTGGAATGAATGAACTATATTAAATGGCATGATGATTCACAACAATTAGATGCTAAAATACTGGCTACACTGGGAGGCAAAAATGCATAAAGTAGTTTTGGAGGTGTTAATAGTACACTCCGGTTTTTAATTAGGATGTGGATTACACAGGCTACTGAGTTTGTAAATAATTATCTAAGCTTACACATGGAGTGGATTCAATATGGAAAGCTTATACTAGTGAAGCTCAGGAGTGATTATTTGAAGAGAAATATTCTGCTCATTACTAAAATCCTAAAGAAAGAGAAAACAGCTAATTTTTTAGAAAGCACTGCTAAATCAAATATATAATTAACTGGTTATTTCAGTATTGCTATAAGGATGAATTTTTAAGTTTCTTAATAAGCACTAATTACAAACGAACTAAAACAGGAAAATAGTCACACAGTATACACCTGTTCATCCAATGTTAGCATGTCTTGAATGAAACCCAATTATAAACTCCGGGGCAATGAAAGTGCCTCAAAACTCCTAGAGACAAAAAGGGTCCTACCTGCACAAGAAGAGGAGGCAGAAAAGCACAGGATGCTATGGGAGCACATTGAGCATTCAGGTTTTCCATAGCTGCTGAACTTTCTCAAACATCCCTTTCTAAAAAGAAATACTTCTAAACAGGAGCATGAGCAAGCAAAACTACTCATTGCTAATTAAAACTAAGTCCCCCTCCCCACCCTCTGGGCTTTCAAAGGAACAAAGAGGTTTAAAGTATGAAAATGATAAAAGTGGCTTTGACTAGCACAAACACAAAGATAACTTTGATTCATTTTTTGGTTGCAAATGGTCACAAACAACAGCATGTATGTTATACGTATGTCAGAAGCCAGTTTCATACTAAATGAATGTGTGTGCGCATGCACACACACACACACACACACACACACACACACACACACACACACACACACCACAAACACCACACACCACATTCACAGAAATCTACCTTCTTTGCCAGTAAACTGTAGAGATTTGGATCTGATGAGTGGGAATGATGTTCTTCTTTTCAAATTCATGTCATCATAGGAAGAGAAACACCTAGTATATTAAGAAAATAACATTGCATACAATGAGTATATGGTATCTAATTTATTGTATGGCATTTAAATGGAGGATATTGATAACTGCATTTAACACTGGAACAAGCCTAAATTTAACACACCAGACACTGCTAATGTGAGTAAAACAAATCTGTAATGGTCATATCTTACAGTGTGAATTCTCCTCCTTCTCAACCAAAACAATTAAAAGGTTTGAAGCATTTGTTATTAGTTTCTCTCGATTAATCAATAGAGCTATCTCCAAGTACAGTGAGTGACCATCTTGTTTTTATTATTTTGGTTTCAAGAGGGAATTACTTCATGTTCCTTTATCTGCTCAGCATTTCTTTGAGGGGAAAAAAAAAGTAATGAAAGAAAGAAGAAAACTGTATAATATGATGCTTACTTTACCTTTTAGGGCTTGGATATTGATTACTTTTAGGAAGCTTTGAAATGTAATCTCCATCAAATTGAGAAGTGTTTCGACAACGTTGCATACAGAGCATCAGTCCCAAGATAACACATAAAATCAAAGACATAACAAGGTAACTCTGTCGATCTGAAACCTGAAAAGACAATAATAATTACAACAATAAACCACTTAAAGAAAACACAGCGGAACCTAAAATTCAGAGAATAAATAATTTTAAATAGTCAATGTGCCAAAACCATAATACAGAGAATGCTGCTTGAAAACTAACTATTAATCTAAATTCTTCCTTGGAAAATTTTCAAACCTATGAAAGTGGTACAGAAGCAGTAAAGTCAGAATATTTTATTTATGCCTTAGACCTATGCTCACCACAATGTTTTGTTAACATTTAGTTTGTCTTTGCATCTGCACTCTCTTCCACAGGGATAAACATGCTAGTAAGTAGCCTTTCCCACTATATACAACTAAACTACTACTCAGTTATCAAACCCCTTAGACTCAATCTCAATTCCTTAACCTGTCCTACCCAATATTTCATTAAGGATCATCTTTCTATCTTTTCAATATATACTTATTTCAACTAACCTATTATTTTCTACTTTTAAAATCCTAGTTCAAGTTAACTTCAGCCATGTCACTGAAATTGCCCCCTAATGAGTTCCTTTCCTGTTTCTGCTCTTGTCCTTAGACAACTTTCAACAGGGCAGCACATGAGGAATTTCTCAACATTTTAAGCATTATTGAGAAGATACAGATAATTGCTTTACTTAATAATTTCCAATGATTTGTAATGCTCAGAATAAAAATCAAACTAAATTGCTTTTTTCCAAAAGACCTGACAGAATTAACATACCTGCCTTATAGTTAAGACCAAATCATGAAAACATGTTTTACAAAAGACTATCATAATGTAGTTCCCAAACAATAAAATAACACATTTTAGTGTTTTGAAAATTTCTATGTAAGTGACAGTTTTGTTTGGTTATGAGCTTGCCCTTCTGACAGCCTTTCCAAGGTGTACCGTGTCTTACAACAGAGGCAGTTGACAATTACCTCCCGTTTTAATTCTGTTACAGTTGTTGATAAGTTTGAAACAAGCTGTGTCATGTTGGTCAGTTGTGCCTGTAGCAAGTGGATGGCTTCAGTTTGCCGCTGATCCTATAACAAAAGATTATCATTTTTCTTTATTTCATCTATACATTAACTATAAACCACTAAGTCCTTTCAAATGCATTTTTATAAAGATCTTACTGGATAAACTTTGATGAAAAGTATTAAAAAAATATAAAACACTTAAGAATCTGGGATTGTGCTCAAGTCTCCCTTCAAAAAGAATTATTTTGTCACTCACTGCCAGCATGTGGAATACCATGTAACAGAAGCTAATGAGCGACTTTCCTAATTAACATTGTTTCCATAGGTAGGAACTAGTGGATCACCAGTCTCATACTGGCTACTCCCACCAAGTGTTTTGAAAAGCAAGGCAGCCAGTAAAAAGACACAATGAAGCTTCTTTGAAGTAAGTTTCTGGATACAGAGTATTTTAATATAAATTATTTAAAAACAAATCTTTCACAATAAAAAAATAAAGAATTCAGAATGTCATACCTACATGTGGTCATTTTTTTTTTTTTTTTTTTTTTTTTTGGTTTTTCGAGACAGGGTTTCTCTGTGTAGCTTCGGTGCCTATCCTGGCACTCGATCTGGAGACCAGGCTGGCCTCGAACTCAGAGCGATCCGCCTGCCTCTGCCTCCCGAGTGCTGGGATTAAAGGCGTGCACCACCAACACCCGGCCATGTGGTCATTTTAACTGATGCTACACTACCAGTGAAAAGGTCATCAAAGTCACCACCAAATTTATTTGAGAAACTTTTATAATCAACATGTCTTTATTTAAATTATTCTCATGCAAATTGTATACTAGACAAATGATACTAAAATTTTAAACCTATTAATGAGTTTCAGAAGGAAGGAAGGAAGGAAGGAGGGAAGGAAGGAAAAAAGGCAGGAAGAAGTCCAGGAAATTGAAAACACTATCTTATGATCTCATAGACACTACATAACCATTTATTATTCTAGATCTATGATTTTCAATTTTAGATTCAAAGAAGTTTTAAGTCTCAGTTGTGGGTGAAGAAAGAGGGTTGTATAAAACAAAAGGGTTCATTACTGCAAACCTTTGATTCTTTCTAGTATAGTTTACCACCCCCCCCCCCATCTCCCCTTTGAGACAGGGTTTCTCTGTAGCTTTGGATCCTGTCCTGGAACTTGATCTGTAGACTAATCTGGCCTCGAACTCACAGAGATCCACCTGCCTCTGCCCCTCCAGTGCTGGGATTAAAGGTGTGCACCACTACCAGCCGGCTAGTTTACCTTCTTAAAATACTAAATTAGTGATTTACTAAATCACTTCTTCTGAAACTCAACTCATATATACCACTGATTTGCAAACACCTAAAGACAAGTCTAAACTGGTTAACACTGCTAATCAACACATTTGTTAGATTACAAGTACTTATACAGGTCTTTGAGACACAAGATCTAGATATCATATATATATAGAGAGAAAATAACAGTATTATCAGAGTAAAACTCAATATAAAATTTGTTAGTTGTGATAGCACACACATCATACTTAAAAGTGTTAATAATGAAATTTTTTTCCCTAAGACAGAGGAATGAACTTGTCACCAGTCATACTGTTTATCATTATCTACATCTGGCCAAGAGATAAATAAAAAAGATGGAAGGATCAAAAGGAAATAAAGCTGTTCTTTTCTGTAATCAACAGGAGTACTACAGAAAAAAACCACAAAATATTCTGCAGGTTTAGAAAGTTGCAGAAAGGTTGTATACATAAGATATATTCAATGTTCAAAATATTTTTTCTAGATGAGATAATAGCTAGATATCTTCCCAAACATGATGTGAATAAGCATTACTTTTGCTACTTACATCCCACTAAAGTCAGTGGATATTTACATCCAGAGTAACATGTAAATCAGAAGAACCATATGGAGAATAGTATGAAATTACTCAAAACGGTAAAACAGACTTTCCTTATCACCTAGCAAAACGCTGCTAGGTAGGTAGCCAAAGGAGATAAAACTATTTACAGCATTTATGGCAAAATTATTTATAACAGATAAAATATGTCATTAACTGAAGTTGACTTTCAGGGAATGGACAGACAAAAAACAAAAAACACTGGTATATTTACACAATGGGATACTATTCAGCCACAAAAAAATAAAAATAAAAAAATATAGTTTGTAGCAATGTGGGTCAATATGGAGGTTATTACTTCAAGTAAAATGAATCACAAACAGAAAGACATGTGCCATATAGTCTCACTCACTTGTACAAACTAATAAGTCAATCTACAAAGGAAAGGAAGGGGAAAAGATGAAAAGAAGTTCAATAAACGAGTGGGAGAATTTCTTCTATTTCTTCTTTAGAATAGTGGAAAACTACTGGTTAAAATAATTTATGATATATTTGAAAGTAGAGATTACTGACAATAGTTGAAGTGACTTGTTAATTACCCTGACTATCTATTACACATTGTACATGCACAATAATTGCAACACACTCCACAAAGTATGCATATCATATTACCTTCTAAAAAATAAATACACAATAAAGAAGAAACCAACCTGTTCTTCTGCTATTCTTGAAGTATTCTGAAGTTTTACTATTGTTTTATTGAAAGCCTTTTGCATTTCTTCCATTTGTTTCCGGTACCTATAGAGTGAGAATTGATTTAAATTCACTTTCTCATTCACTGACTACTGGAAAAATAATTCTTATTTTGAGATTGGACAATCTGTTATTCTTAAAATGACCTAGTCAAGACTGAACAATATAGTAACACATACAAAAGGGATTGCCCAACAGAGCCTGAACATCAAGTTTATTCTTCTCATTGCTATAAAATATTTAATGCGATTCCTTGGGGATGGAGTACAGTGGGGAAAGACCAGGAACAAATTCCCTTTCCCGTACCTTACTGACATCTACATTAGTAGCATTTCAAATTAAGATGGATAAGAAAATGTGTTCGTCAATAACTCTAGACATTTGGTGCCCAAGTGATGGCAAATGTATGGGAAAGAAATTCTAAGACAGACAGTAGACATTTACGGAATATTAAACAGAATACAGGTACAAAAACAAGAAGACTGTGTCTGAAGTCTTAGAATCACTAAATATGCATACTGACACTAAGGAATAAAGGATATAAATTATGACAAAAGAACTGTGATTCTGTGATCTGTATTAAAAGGTATGTTGATTATAAATGCTGCATATTTTGACTGCATATATAAAAGCTGCAATCTTGTCTGATTTTCTCTTATCTTTACATATCTTAAATACCCGGTCCAGATGTACTACAAGCCTTAAGGTACTTTTCCCATGTCTTCTCTGGGAATCAGTAAAAAAATTGCTAATCAACAGAAGGAGAAAACGATTCTGGACCTGCTACTACATGCCTACAGTCCCAGTTAATCAGGAGGCTGATAAGATTACATGAGCCCAAGAGCTTGAGACTAATCTCAGCAAAACAGTAAGAATACAAAAATTATAGAGGAGAAAACGATATACAGAAAAATAACCTGGTAATAATGGCACATTACTTAAGTACTTATAACAACAGATAATAATTCTGGAAAGCTTTGAACATCATCCAAGTGGCTTGCCCTCTTTTTCCAGTTAAAATCATGCTTATTACATTACTATAATATAATGTCTTTGTAGATCTTATTTAGCTACCAAGCTTACCCTGTGAAACAGGCATAATGTATAAGAAAGCTTACCTTTGACTAAGTTCCTCCAGATAGCGACCACTGAGTGACATGTTAACTTCTAAGGCTTTAATACGATTATTAAGTCTCATAAATACTGACTCCTTCTGATTTGATCCATGTACAAGATTCCCGTTACCATATCCCAGATCTGTAGAATTTTGTAATTCAGCATAGAAATCTGTAGCTGTCCTCTGTAACCCTCTTAAAAGGGCATCTTCTGGAGACTGGTCCTCCTCTTTTACTTCAGGCAATGAAGGATCCATAACCGGAGTCACTGTTTGCTTTGGTGTATCAGCTATACTCATTTTGGTTTCCCCATCTTCACTATCTGGCACAATGGCTGTGTTTAAAGGTGGTGGTACTGTTTCAGATACCTTTGTGATAATTTCTATGGAGGATATGTCTTCTTTCACAGCACTGTCCACTATCTCATTAACTTTACTTGTTTCATAAATAACAGAGGGCTTCTCAACAGAACTAAAGCTCTCAGGTTTTTTTCCCATTTCATCATCAGACTCAACAGAACTCTCTTGGGGCATTACTTGTAATGGCGTATGTCCTCTCTCATATTTAACAGATTCAGATCCTTCTACTTTAGGCAGTGAATTCATTTCTGGAGTAATATCTAAGAGAAGAGACTGAGAAAGACTTTGAGGATGGCTTGGCTCAATTTCAATTGCATCCACTGTGTGATTCATCAAATCACCCTGATGCACACTACTTAAGTCATCAAGAACAACAGTTTCAGCTTCTCTTTCCATGTTCTCATTGTCCACATCTCCACTGGGAGGCTGTGATAGTGAAACCTCTACTGATTCTACAGGAAGTAGTAATGATGGCTGAGCTGAAACAAACTCTTTTCCTTTACTCATAGCAGTTCTGCTGCGTTGACGATAAAGAGCAATTCTAACAGAGCACCATTTATATATGTACTCCGAAAAACTAGAAATACAACAAATTGAGGTCAGTTCACTGCAAAGTATTTGTGTCTCAGACTCAAACCAGGATGACGACTCATCCTCCTGTTCACCACTGCCCAAAAGAGTCACCGTAGATTGACTTGCTTCCTCTTCTTCCTCCTGAACCAGTTGTACAATAGGACTTTCTTTTGGAGTATCTGAGGTTGATGGATCTGTATCACGTGTACGGACTTCATTGATTACATATCTAGAAACACATAGACATAATTACATATCACTTAGTTAGAAATCTAACGTTAAGATAAGCTTAAGGAAAACATCTTAGCACAACATAAGGAAGACTGGGATTACAAAAGTAATGATGAGTACAAAGCTGTATTCCGTTTTCCCCATAAAATACTTTTCTATTATAATTTTTTTTAAAGTAGTTAAGTCAGAAATGTCAATACAAAATCTACTTACCAAGTAACCAGATAGCTCAAACCCACTGTATTGACCCTAAAGAAATGAATATTTCTCTTCCCTGCATGTACAGTATACCTTTCTTTCCATAACATTTACAAGCCTAACTCTTACAAGCCTTACCACCACCCTTTACAGATTACAAATAAGGTACCCAAGAGCTAGAACTAGAATCCAGGATTTTTAATATCACCTGCAGAAGTCAGCTAAAGTTCTCAACAATGTTTCTGTAGATGCTGGGAGGAATTCCCACACAGAAGACTCTCTGTTCTTAAATATAACCTTAACATCATTTAAGCTAGTTTTCATACTAAAAGGCAAATATACCCGACCACTTTTAATAAAATCTTGGTTCAGCATAAACCAATGAACAGAAATGTCATTAAGTCTGTCTCACCCTTGGCTCTAGAGCCAGTCTGTGTGGTTGGGCCTAGATAGGGGTAGAGTAATAGTAGAAAATTATAATGCCAAAGGTTCTGTCTGAGATAAAGACAATTTCTGGCTATAATCTTAAAGAACAAATAAAAAACCTGAAATATAATATGAATACCAAAATTGAATTATCTTTATATGCAAAATCTCCTACTTAAAATATTACTACCAGGACATGTTTCCAAAATATTACTACCAGGAAATGTTTCCAAATACAAACTTCTGTCACAATGACAAAAGCAAAGACAAGAAGTAGACTTTCAATTTTGCTGAGAGCAAAATACTAACCAATCAGGATAAAACAATTAGGTTATGCTTCTTTAAACAGAAAGAGCTGTCTATAGCCATATAGATCCATTTAGTACCAAATTATGTTTCTTACATCACCTATGAGTTACAGAAAAAACTGTGACAGTAAAAAAGGAGTAATGTCTGAAGAGAGGAAAGAGAAAATGAAACAATCTGGCAAATGTTAAGTTACATACTGCTGTACATAATCTATGTAGCCTTAAGCATAAGAAAAGAAAATAACAGCTTTCCATAACTTTTAGCTATAGTTTTTAGGTATGGAGCCTTGCATTTTTTTGTTATCTCACCAAATGACTGTTCTATAATCTAAAAAAATTAAGAGTAAACAAATGAAGAAACCATAAGTAAAAATTATGCAATGATATACAATAAAAGTCAATGTGGTAGCTTGTGCCTTTAAATCCAGTACTTGAGAGAAAGAACCAAGAGGATCACAAGTTTGGGGGCAGGCTGAACTACATAAGGAGATCATGTCTCAACAACATCCCCTTGCAAATATTAATGTTTGCATGTGTGCACATATATGTGTGTATAAATAAAATCAGCCTGCTTAGTTTGCTTTAAAAAATGTTAACTGAAGAAGCCTGGTTATAAAATCAAGAACAGATATCCCCAGATAATTAGAAATACTAATAATATCTCTATCTCTAATATATACTTTCAGGTCTTTTTAAGAATCAGTAGCACATATGCTATATTTTTTACTCCAATCACCAAATAAATATTTTCAGTTGCTTTCAGAATATAAATATCTCACTCTGCTCTTCAAGACACACAACCATTTTTAGTTAGCATGCTGTTTGGGAATTACAGTTCAAAATTACTCACTGAAATTCTGGTTTCTACAATTGTGTGAAATGGTTCAAATTCAAATACACTCTCTACTAGAGTTCCCACCACCAAAAAAAAAAAGACTTACAGATTTTATACAATAACCATAACCCATTGGCCAGATCATTGAGTTTGAGCTTATTGTCTACTATAGGCAGCATGTACCTACAAATAATATGTACCTATAATGTAAATGTCTTTGATTAAAAAAAAATTAAGATATTTTATGTTACCTATATACACAGCACTGCCCAAAGTGTGCTACTGCAAAAAAACAAAACAAAACACAAAATTCATACATATCAGTTTGAGGAAGGGAACAACTACGTTTGCTGAGTGACAAACAATTCAAGAACCACTGTTTTAGTTATCTTGGGTACCCTTTGAGGTTTTCTAGGGTTATCATATATACACATACAATGCTTTCAAAACTTAATAAAGGACAAGCCTTTGAAATCTGTCCTCAAGCCTAAGATAATCACCTTCAGTAAGGAAATATTTTTCTTAAAAAAAGATCCAATGTGTGAAAATAATATATAATACCAAACAAATGTGTGGTCTAGAATGCAGTATATTTTTTGTTTTGTTTTTCGAGACAGGATTTCTCTGGAGCCTGTCCTGGAGCTCATTCTGTAGACCAGACTGGCCTCGAACTCACAGAGATACACCTGCCTAATGCAGTGTATTTTTAATACACATATACATGAATGTAAAGAAACAACTGAAGTCTTCTAAGTAGCTGTAGAATGTCCTATGATTCAGGCTCTCATAGATGACTGTATATATATTACAAGTTCTTTTTTTTATATAAATACACTCAGTTTTGTTTTAAAAGAGCTCTGATGTCGCAATATAACTTACTCAGGTGATGGAACAGGAGTTGAAACACCAGTTGATTCAGGCATTTTAGGTGCAGTTGTGGCAGTGGCATTCTCAGATATACTTTTATTTCCTATTTTAAGAAAGATTCCCACATTGAGTTCAATGTTTAAAAGCTATACCATAAAATATTTTATTGTAACAAGTTAAAAAGAGCTTTAGCTTCCTGGGGGGAAAGAAAAAGATAAATACATTTGCTACTGAGGAAGTTTTTTCTTTTAAATCTAAGTCCTCTTAGAAAGACAAGACTGCACATGATCACAACTATAAAGAATGAAACATTGTTCCTTAACTTATTTGATATTATAAAATTTGTATAATCTTACATGATTAATATACTTCCAGATCAGAAAGTTATTAGAAAATGAGGAAGTAAAATGGGTAATTTTGAAGCTTTATATTTGGGTTAGTGGTTTTTAGAAACAATAAAAGGCACTATGTTATTCTTTGCTAATGATATTGTTTGCCATTTTCTAAAGAAACAATGGCTTACTACATTAATATTTTTGCTACACAAAAGGAAAGCTAATATAAAGTACCACTAGGACTTCAAATGCTCAGTAAAGAGACACAGAATTATTTCTGTCATAGCTAGGAAGAATCAAATATCAGTTCAGTTGGGTAGGATAGGAACAACTGCCACCACCCAGACTCTAGCAAGACTGAGGCAGGAGGATTGTTAAGTTTAAGGCCAGCCTGGCAACTTAATAAGACCTGACTCCAAATTAAAAAAATTTAAAGGCCTATGTTGGTTCCCCAGCTGTCAGACTGAGGTTTGTGAATTCCCAGTTGCTCAGGTCAGCTGTTTCTGTGGATTTTCCCAGCATGGTCTTGACCAGGCCCCCTGAACATGGGTTTCAGCTAGGAGTACTGGGCTGTCTATGGGGCCACTGGCAGTAGAACCAGGATGTATCCCTAGTGCACGAACAGACTTTGGAAGTCCATTTCCAATGGAGGGAAACTCTCTTAGCCTAGATACACAGGGGAGGGCCTAGGCCCTGCCCCAAATGACTTGACAGATTTGATGATCCCTCATGGAAGGCCTCACCCTCCCTGGGGAGTGGATTGGGGATGGGATGGGGGGTTCAGTGGAGGGTATCGGAGAATGGGAGGGAGAGGGAACTGGGATTGAGATGTAAAATAAGACTTGTTTCTAATTTAAATAAAATTTATTTAAAAAAATTTAAAGGCTAGGTATAATGCTCGGTGGAAGAGTACTTATATAGCAGATGTGATGCCCTGGGTTGAATCAATTCTACCAGGGTGGGGGAAGTATAGAGGGGCAGGCATCAATTCATGATTTTTATGCAGATGAAGTTCTTTCATTAAAAAAAAGAACTTGTGAAGTTCAATTAACAATGGCTAATACAGGACTGCTAAGCTCTTTTCAATGGTCTCTCCATTTCTAAATGAAAATTCTATTTTGTTGGTTTATTACTTCCTTTTTCTAACAAAAGATCCATGAAGTATCAGCTATTTTAAAGACCCATAAAATGATTAGGTACCTTCTGTCAAGTCTTCAGTTTTTGCTCCCAGAATATTAGCAGCAATATTCACCATATTTAGAATGGCATCTAAAACAAAATTCAATCAGAAAACAATACCAATATACCTAAACAATCTCATTAAAATCTTAATATAGCTTTTCAAGAGTCCATAAAGGTCTTTAAGACTTTTTCTTTTGACTAGTTACCTTTGTGTTCCCTATCAAAGTCCAATATAGGACACAGATTTTAGCCAGAGTAAGTTGAAATTTTAATGTTCAGAAGGAATTCTGAATGCAGTTTTTTTTTAAAAAAAATAATAATAAAACTTCCTCCTATCTTTTACTAAATACTGTCTTTAGCACATTACAAAATTCAATTACAGTTCAACATATAGCCTGGACTGGGACATGGAAGAAATGACATGATCAAAATTCATTTCATTTTTTAAGAGGTTCTATAGTTTAAAAAACCAATCACCTTATATAGACAAAGGAATTTTCTAAATAAGTGATTACATAGGTAAAAATAAAATGGGGAGATTATTATCTACAGAAAAGCAAAATTTTTCTACTATTAATTTTATGCTATTATATTATCTTACTATCAGTCACATAAATTTACAATACACATAACTAAATTTCTTTGATGACTTTTAAAATTAATTAGGCAAAACAATGTTTTATGGGTTATATACAGCCCCCAATATCTTTGATTATGTGGATAAGGCAATTTTTTAAAAAGTTAAGGTCAAAACTAAGGTTAATAGGCAGAACAATTTGCAAAGTTGGTTGTTCTGTTTTTTGTTTTTGTTTTTTTTCTCCCCAGTGGGGATATTTAGCTAACAAATAAAGGTGGTACAAACCTCCATTCCTATATTAAGATATATACAAATACATAAGAAACACAAAATGGCAGAATTCCACAAGAATCTGGTGATTGGAGTGGGGAGTCTTCTAATAATGTAACATAACTTCAGAGGAATTTCCCCAGTCTACCTTGAACTGTCATTTGAAGTCAATTCTTCACTATCACACATTTCTAATAAAGCACTGAGTGGGCAGAGGCTGTTCTGTAAGTCTCCTAAATTATTTCTATCTTAGACCTCTCATAAAAGTGATTCATAGAGTTTGTATTACACTTTCAATGCAACCAAAGATGTAAAATGAAAAGATCTAAAGGAAGGTACATCAAGAAGGCTTAAAGCCAGCTTAGCATGGTCACACAGACCCATACATATGTGTGTAGGGTGGGAAAAAGACTTCTGTTTTAAAGGGGACCCCAAGTAGAGTAATTTTGATATGCACATAAGTGTGATTTTATCTGAGTATGAAACAAAAAATGTACTTTATTTATAATCATTGGAACAACACAAACACTGCCACTTTTAAATGTCTTGCCCTTAGATGCAACAAGCTGGTGAGAGAAGTACAGCCCTGTTTGTTTTTTTGTTTTTTTGTTTTTTTTTTTTTTAATCAGGCTAAAAAACAATACCTCAGCTGAGGTGAGACAGGAATAGTAATCCCCACCATCTCACAAACCTCCACATGAGGAATGGAAACTCCTGCTTCTTTATAAACCTACTTGGAATGCCAATACCACCACCCTATTAGACATGATCCTCTAACGCACTGTCATCCAAAGTTCAGTCACAGTTGCCTGCTTTACAAAATTTTGAATATAGTTTACATTCTCTTGTATTCAAAGTAAACTTGTATCTCAGATTTCCAATGATCAAACACCTACATTAATCTGTATAAAGAACTTATTTTTTTTTTACTGTTTTGAACTTAATTTTACTAATATCTTAACAATAAGAAGACACACCATATTCTAAACCTTAAAGACCTATTGAACATCATTTTAGGGGATTGCTTGGTTTAAAAAAAAAAACAACATTTAGAAGATTTGTATTTTCTCAGCTCATCTAACAAAAAGAAACAATTTCCTTATGTTCATAGAACATTACTTTTTTTTTTTCTCTTTTGGTCTTTTAAGATAAAAACAACATTGTGAACAGTCTATTCTTACCATTCTACACTTAGAGCCAAATGTGGTCAGCTTTTCTCATCATAAACCACTAAAATTTCTTTAGAATGACTAAAGTAGTAACATCAAGCACAGTCCCAGACTGGATTAATTTTCCCTCATTTCTGAGTTGGGCAAGTTATGCATTCCACAATTTTTCTTTTAGGAATGAAACACTCCTAGGGACCAATCGCCTCTACATTATTGTTGAGTCTCCAGTACGTCAATGACATTTTGACTGCAGAAAACAAACTCTCCTAAGGATACAGATATGGCGGAGTTTTTGTTTATGATTCAATATTCCAAAATAGACCAACAAAAACTAGACCTCCTTCTATGTGCACTCTGAATAATCATATCTACCTTCTCTTTATAGGAACACACATACACACAAACACAATGGCAACACAAAACCCACTTATCAAGTAAGCAGGTAGCTCAAACCACTGTATTTTACTACATCAAATTTAAAATATATTGACTTAAAAATTGCAGTTTGTCCTAAATGTGCATATTATATATCTATATTTACCAGATATGGAGATTTCAATAAAATGCAAAACGTATGAGAGAAAAGACAAACTTAAAAGACTATCAAAGTAGGTGGCCATCTGGTAAATTCACAAGTGAAGCAGAAGAAGCACTAGGGACAATTCTTATTGATGTAAAAGATTTAAATGTTTTAAAGAATGTAAGCAAGAGTCACAAGAGCTGTTAGAATGGGCATGCACACATGCTGCTCTAAGACAGCCATTTCTCCTTTTGTAATAGTAAAATTACACAGTATCAAACTTGTCTAGGTATAGAGTGGGTATGTATACTGATGGTGTATACTTCTGTGAATACTAACTATAGGTTAAACATTCCTATTCCAAAACTCTAAAGCCTGAAAGTCAAAATGCTCCAAAACAGAGTTTTTGAGCACTAACAGTTCCACTAACAGTACCTACTTCCAAAAGTAGTAAATTTTAAATATGACTTCATATGATGGATCATAGTCAAAATTCAGGCACACTATAAATACTGTATAAAATTACTTTCAAGCTATGTGCATAAACTGTAAAACAAGAGAATTTCATGTTTAAACTTATATCCCATCCTTGAGATACCTCAAATATTCCAAAATCCAAAAGGAAATATTTCTGGTTCCAAGTAGCTCAAATAATGGACCCGATAGATAAAGGAAAAAATAGTTTCTATTAATATTAAAGTTACAAAATTCTGTTTTGTGGACTATGTATACAATTTGGAAAGGGAAAGTTTTAGTGTGTTAGTACACATCTCTAATTTCAGTATTTTGGAAGTAGAGGCAGGAAGATGGCAAGTTTGAAGCAAGCTGGTCCACACAGATTTTGTTTCAAAAATCTAGAGTAGGAACATAACTTAATGCAGTAAGAGAGTGCTGGTCTAGCATGTACAAAGCCCTAGATCTGCTTCCCAACACCAAAATGCTGGGTTCAAAATAAGCCCAATTTCAAGTTCCTTCAGAACTGCCCAACTTGGATATTCTATAGTTAGACATGGGTATCAGACTAATTCCACACATGTATGCGTTCCTTACACTGTTAGTTACCCTATCTTAGAGGATGTAACTAAGTCAGGTTCAAAGGCAACCCTAATTCTTCAGAGAAGACTACACAGATCTGATCAGTAAACTTTGTGACAACAAATACTTTTGTTCTCGCCACCTCTCTTGTTTTGAAACTTTAAGAGGTATGTGTCATTTCAAAAAGCTACTTTCCATACTATGGAGCAAGTAACATCTCCCTGTCACTACCATCTCACTATGCAAATTTTTCAATACCCAGAACACACAAAGGTAAATGGATTGCCTTTCAAGACGCATAAAAGAAGAAAAAATAGTGTTAGCAAGAAACACATTTCTCAAAGAGAAAAAAGTAGGACCAAAATAATAGTCTGTATATGATTAATTAAAACAGCATATAGTCAGAGAAAGACTACAAGTGGGGAAATATTCTACAATGACAATTATATGTTTATTGGCATCTGCAAACTAATCCCATAGGAAGAAAACAAATAAAATCCCTTATCTAAAACTATGTTAAAGAAACTAATTACCTCCCTTATGCCCTCTCCTTTCTGGTAGCCATCTGAAGTAAAAGATCTTCTAGTCTAGTTCTAACTCCACGTATAAAAAGAAAACAATGTTTCCTCAGAACTAGTTCAACATCATTAACAACAATGAATATTACATAACACAAATATAAGCTTAAGAAAATGATAGTAAAATTCAGATATATAACATACATCTTGTTTTCACCCCTAAAATAATACTGTACTTATTTTTATATCAGCAATAATAAAAAAAAAAAATGAATCCTAAGAGAGAAGTGTTGCTCAAACCTAAAAAGCCAAAAATTATCAATAGAGGCTAGGGTTTAAGTTGAATGCTATAGCACTTACTTCACATATGAAAAAAAAAAACAAAAAATCAACAAATATAAATGAAGTATAATGAACTAATATGTAATGAATATTACATAAATGGACTCTCCTCTCACAGGTATTTTTAGTATTTTTATTCTCATCCCTAGGAGGCTGCTAAAATTTATAATTAATCCTCCATGGAGAAAAAAAAAAAAAGAGAAGAAAAGGGAGGATGAAATGAAGAAGTGACTCAATTCCATATACACAGCATATAAACTGTCTAACAAAGTATACAAACACTGATACAATCTCTAGATATTCAGTTTTTAATCTCAATAAATATAAAACAGTTAAGTTTTGCATTTGCTGCAAAACTAATGTTCCAGTGGGTAGGATTTTTCTACAAGTATCTTTAGCTAGCCTACCCCTAGATTCACACTAGTTTGGAAGAACAACAAACTAAACCACCAAATAGGTATCATAGTCATTTCTTTAGTTGAAAACACCATACTGTATTATTACTATTACTTGTACACATAGGAAATAGCTTTAATATTTTAGAGCTGAACAGGAAACTAGGCATATGCATAAATTACCAAGCCTTCACTCAAAAAAATTTACTGATGTGTTACTTATGCACATGAAATTTATAGCCCTTTCTTCACTACCAAGTGATTGTGCCCCTCAAATTTGATTACATCTGATGCTTACATTTTCCTCCTTTTCACGTACTATATTGCATTTCCATGAAAATTCCTTTCAAAAGCTAACACAGGTCAATACTGGGAGTCAATCACCCTAAACTACATTGCAACAAAAGGCCTGTCAGAAGGAGAGCAAGAGAAACTAAGACTATAAATAGGAAACCCCCTAATACTCACTTGTGGCAGAACCAAGAAGATTTTTTGAAGATTTATCCTCCACAGTATTATAATCCAGGGGATAATCTGTTTTAAAGAAAATAAAAATAATTTTGATGAGAACTAGTTCTAATAACAGCATTGAGAAAGCTCCTATATTTTGTCAGTCAACTGAAATATAAAATACTGTATAGTAAATATTAACTGTAAGCCTAAAACATATTCACATAAAAAGGTTCAGAAGCCTTTAACAGGTGTAAATTAAGGAAAATATATGTAATGCTGACCAAAAGTATTAAACACATTTTTCTAACCTTTAGCAAACTTAGTATTTTTTTGTAGGAAAATGTCAAAAGAAACTTTAAATTGTTCAAGTTATGGTTTACACTATTTGGACCAAACAAGTAGCCAGGAGATTAAACTTTCCCCTTTTGACTCAAAGGAGCTTCTAAAAGACTCTGGTCTTGATGTGCTTGCTCCAAGGCTCATGCAAAGCAAAGTTTAACAGATCCTTAGGCTCAGAGTTAGGATATACTCATAATTTATAGTGCTGGTGTTACAAAAAGAGAGTCCTATTTACAAAGAATTCACTGATGGGTTTGGAATGTAAGTTACAAAGAATTCACAATAGAAGATTCATTTAAGAAAAATTTGGCTACAAAAGCAAAAACAATGAAATAAACTAAATTGACCACAATTGTTGATTTATGCAATCCACAACTCACCCATTACTACTGGATTACAAAAGAAAGAAAGAAAAGAAAGAAAGAAAGAAAGAAAGAAAGAAAGAAAGAAAGAAAGGCAGGCAGGCAGGCAGAAATAAAAATCCTAATAATCACCTAGTTAAAAATCACTTACCATAGTCTTCATCAAATAGTTCTTGACGTTCTGACTGATACTGGGAATCAGCAATTTCTTCATATTCTTCCACCATACTAGTACCGAAAACCCTAATAACAATTTCATCACAGGCTTTCATTAAAATAGAAGTTACTAAGGCTCATCACTTCATAATACTTCAGCAAAAATGTCACAAAGATTAATTCTGCTAATGCTTTATGGGGCCACTAGCTTTCACATATCAAAACAATATATTTCTTACATTTATTCATCCTCTACTCATTTAAAATATAAAATAACAAAGCATTAAGAAATATAATGACCAAAATTTTGTATCAATCTGTGCTTCTATATATTATCAACACAATAAAATAGAAAGTAAGGTAACAAAAATATATTTACAAATTAGGTTATTTTTCAGATTATCTTGGTATTTTTCCAAAACACATTCAAAAGAGGCTCAATACCTTATATTAATACTGTACTGACTCCACATAAGAGAAAATTATCTCTTCACTTTAAAAACATTAAAATTTTTTTAAATATCACTTGTAAAAAAAAAAAGGAAATATTTTGTTTGTATTACCTTATTAGGCTTAAAGGACAAAAGTGCTCTGATCCAAAATGTGATACTAACTCCACCTAAAAAATAGAAGTACATGAACTTGGAAGCCGGCAGGGCACCCATAAGGTTAACAGTATTCTCAGTCTTCTCATTATAGCATTTCTAAAAATAAAATCAGTTCCCCCAAATCAATACTTGTAAAGCTTTGGGAATTTTTGTAATGCATTAATATGCCATGCTCTGTTATTCAATATTGCAAAAGAGAAGGTTGCTAACCTTTATGTACTTGATGAACATCTGAAGCAAGAGAAAGGAAAAGAAAAAGGAATCAGTTCCAAAGTCTGGGTAACATGCCATAAGTAACTTAAGTATCTGCACCCATATGGTATGAAGTAAGCGTAGAAGGCAATGCACTGTGACAGGTAACATTGTAGTACTCTGAATTCTTTGCAGAAACAAAAGTCATAATTTTCATTTTTTACGATAACTGAAAAGCACAATCTGATCACATGTAATGAATTAGCTTTATGCTAATACAGTGAAATAATCTTTAAATCCATTGCCATTATTTTCTGATAGATTAAAAAAAGGATTCTAAAACCAATGGTTTCTAGAAACCATGTCTTATGTTAAATATTGCCGCCATGTAAATATATACAGGTAAATGTATATATTAGTAAACAAATTGGTTTATTATGAAGTGTTTCTGGTGATTTTAAAATATTGTATCCAATGTGTTTCAGGGAAAGTATAAATTTTTCATATATAACTAACACAAGTGAAAGATTCTTCACTTACATGATCCAAGTTTTAAAAAGTAATTTGTATATTTGTTTTTTGTTCCTTTAGAGGAGCAGAAATGCAGGTAAGAATTTGTATGCATATATAGCATTCATCACTGTAAGAATCCCAAGCAAATAGTTTGTAAATTTGTCTTTACTAAACTTGTCTTCCAAATAAAACAATTCATAAACATTCTATACAGTTTCTCTCCATAAAAAGTAGGGAGCTTTACATGGCAATTTTATACTGAAAATGTCAATTGCATTTTCAGTATAGAACCCAGAATTTTCATACTGAAATTAGGAATACTACAAGTTTACCCATGTGTAGAAATCAATTTAAGTCATGCTTTAAACAGAAAGAATAAAATCCCAGAAGACAAAATCAAGTGACTGTAAGTTCTTACAAATTAAAGAAGAAAGAACAGAAATTAAAAGTTCTGCAATTCCAAAAGGCCTTATTATTGGGCACTTTAAGATGTGTCTACTACTTTCTATTAAAGAAAAAAGGGGGTGGGAAAGAGAGGCACAGAAACGTCCATACATCATTTAACCCAAGACTAACAGTTGGTGAAGGAAGCAATGGGAATATTTATGTGTCTATGTATTTTTATCTGAAACTGCTAAATGGATGACATAGACTGTATCACTGGAATATAAAAAGGGGAGATATAATTGATAGCAAAATTGAATCAATCATCTAGGGATCAAATTTTTAAAAATGAAAAACAAATTAGATCTACTTAAAAGATTCCAATGGCAGTCATGTCTTAAGTTTCAAAATAGAATACAATACCAGGTAGATGACAATTTATAGACTCTAAAGCATTCTGGGCAGTGGGCTGTACTAGGTTCATGGTACCTGGTCAGTTAGGCCAGGGTGAGCTACATGAGACTCTGCCTCAAAACAAAACAAAACAAAAAAACCCTCAAAACCAAGTCATAGTTTAGCATTTTATTAGAGCCAGAAGTAAGTTGTTTGCTCTATATTACCAATAATATAAAAATGCCAGAATAACAGTTGTCTCATAAAATAATATGGCCTAGTAAGAAATATTTAATTAAAGAGTATTATGCTATAAATTTTCTCTTGGTTTTTATGGCTTCTAAACAAGCAGGGTGAGTAACTAGAATATATTCATTACAGGACACAGCTCTAGATGCATAAAGATTACCTTCACATATTTTGCATACATCTGCTCATCCAGAGGGAAGCTCTGGACAGTCCGCTCATCTCTACCATGAAAAGTACCCAGCTTAATCCATTTATTTGTGGGATATCTAGAAAACATAAAAATTAATGCATCATGTACAGTTTTTCTTCTCATGTTAAGCACACTGAATATAAATACAAAAGGTCCTTGAATTAATTTTTTAAAAACTGACAAGTTCCACTTCACTGGGAAAGGATTACTTGAAAAATCACATTAACAACAAAAGACAAGGGAAGACAAAAGTAGGAACAGAGCAAAAGTAACCAAGAGATACTGGGAGAAAGAAGGAAGATGCCATTACACACAAGCAGTATTGGTAATGTGATAAAGAAATATATGAATATGGTACTAATAGAAAGTAGGCTATAAAAAACACTACTTTGCTATATTTAAACACAGCTAATTCTTTTAAAAGGAAATATAGTATTCAAACCCTAAACCTGTTATTGTTTATAAAATTTAAAGAGCTCAAAATACTGAGTTCTCGCTTCTCTTCTTTCAAAAATATGCATACTTTAATTTTCAGAGCTAGGTATGACAATCTAACACATACAATATTAAAGGGAATGATCTAAAAAAAGGAGTTAATATCGAAATAGTAGATGGGACTCTCAAGAAATTCTGAGAATTGCTTTCAAAAACTGTATAGATATAACGATGACTGTGAAGAGGAAAACACCGCTGGAACTCTGATTATCAATGACAGCAGTATAGTGAAGTCACAACACCCCCTAGGCACTTATAGAGCAATGTACTTATGGAGCAAATAAACACCCCCACTGTTGGAAATAGTTAAATTCTAACTAAAATTGCTATGCTTAAGAGACAAAATATTCTCAGGATGTGAGAATAAAAAGATGCACATTTTAGTGGAATAAAAAAATATACAGGAAAGGCTGAAGAATATATTGAAGTGCTAAGAATAGTAAGTTTTGGTTACCAGAAACTAAATAGAGTTCTCTTTCTAATTCTTAGATTTCTTCCATAATTATGTAAGTAAAAGTTTTTAAAACACTTCACCAAAAATAGACATCATGATATAATATTAAGCTTGTAATTGGCCTTAAAGAACTGTTTGAAATCCATAAGACAAACATATACATAGAAGAACATTCCCCATCACATACTGATTAAGAGTCACATAGTTTCAGACTGGAATCTTGCTTCTCCCAAATAACCAATCATGTGACTTAAGCAAGCTAACCCCCTATTAGAGTCTTCAGCTTATGAAGGAGTAACATAACATAGATGTGTATTTCAAGAACTAAGATACGGTGTTAAAAAGAGCCCACAATTAAAATATTACTGCAAACTGATATTAAAATAAAAACTAAAATGATGAAAGACAACATACTGGCATGTGCATTTAATTTTTATTCTGAAATTCTATTATGGACTCTAAAAATAGTTTAAGAATTTACCTGTCACTGATAGAAACCAGAAAGTCTTTGGGAGTAGAAGAAAATAATTCATAATTTGCAATATCAAACTGTTTCACTTGAATTGGCTCACAAAGTTCAATGACAAACCTTTAAAAAGAAAATATGACAATTATTTACATAAACCAATCAAAGTGGTTCATATTAAATATCTGTATAAACTAGACATCCACAAGTAACTAAAATGTAACAAAGGAATAGTGTTTGTAACCCAACTTGTCCAGTGATGAAAATGCCTTCATCAGGAAAAGCATTATCTAGTGAGAAGAAAGGAACATTGGTGTTTGCTCCTATGATATTGTTAAAATTACCTTTCTTTTAATGAAATGATTTTACTAAAAACATCCTGTGATGTTATAAGGTAACAAGAATAATCTGATATATACATATATGAAAGCCTTTGATTCAGAAACCTGAAGGTAACACTGCCCCAAATGTCCACCCTTGTATTAACATTTTGCAAAGGTTATTGAAAAGAAACAAAAATATGTCTTAATATATATATTAAGCCAAAAGAATTAAAAAAAAATTGGTCTTCCCAGACATGAATCAACTAATCTCTACTAAGATTAAAGCCAATGGTTCAATTCCTATCACTTAAAGACACACCACCACAACCACCGAAAGGCGAAGGGAGATGTGAGAGGACCACTGATATGGTAAGATGTCACATTACCACTACTTAGGAAAAAAATAAGATAATAAAAGTAAGTTTCCACAGACACAAAAACAGAACTGCATACTAACATTTGCAGAAAAAACATTTATGAAAAAAAGAAATTCATAGCTAGCATTCTAACCTTTTCTAACCTTTTTTTTCACCAAATGCAATTTATTCTTTTAACTATATTTATCATTCAATGTGCAAATGTGTGGGCAGATGAATACCATAGTGTATGTGTGTGGAGGAGGTTAGAGAGCAACCTACAGAGAGTTAGGTGCCCCCTTCACCATGTTGGCTGTTGACTGAACTCAGGTCACCATGTTTGGCAAACAATATCACGCACTGAATGATATTGCTAGCCCCAAACAAAATCAAAGATATTAAAATTAACAGTGTTTAATCTAAAAGAAACGGAACTAAAGTTTCAGGAGATGATAAAAACCAAACAGGCTTCAGAGAAAGGTCATGAAGAGAGTTAAGTAATATTTATCAAATGCTTACTGTGATTTGGTTACCTCATTAGGCAACTACATTTGGACTCACAACCAAATTCAAAGGATATTATCTCTATAAAGTCACTTAACAGATATTAATTGACTTTACTTTATCTTTGTCTTCTTCTAATAACAGAATCTCTTTAAGCTGTAGCTAGAATATGGCTCCCTGTCACAGACTTTATGTTTCATGATTTTAGGTAATGGGTTGTAATCAAGTCTTCAAACAAACAAAAAAGCTATTAGTTTTCCATTCGGCTTTATCCACCTCATAGACTCAAATGTGAATGTGCTAAAAATAAATCATTACAGCAACACAGGCAGAGAAAACACCTAGAGACTGGCAAGGAATGGTGACAGAAGGTATATGGGTCTTTTCCCTGTTCTTTGCTACCCCTGTGCTACCCTCCAGTGTGAGTTTCTAAGAGACAGGAAAGTTAATCTTATTTAAACTATGGTTCCTTTGTCTCTGTTAAAGTCTTAACTAATATTTGCACAGCTAGTAAACAGTAAAGTTCAAATCAGAATATTTATCTGGTGCTAAAGACTGAATATTTTCTAAACTACCCTGTGAAAATCCTTAAAGGATGCATGAGAACTAAAAATAGACCTCTTTGCTTTATTTGTGATGAAGAAACCCAAAATACAGTACAGAGAAAAAACTAATCTCTGCCTTCTCATTTTTTTTACACAGAATATTTCCCTACTTTCAAGATAAAACTGTATTAATATATGCTCACTGATATAATTAATGATATATATAAAGATATTATTTCAGGCAAATTCATCATCAAGTCAATTCACCTAGAAAACATATATAAACTGTATATCCCCAATAAAAAGCCTAATATAATACAAAATACTCGTATGCTGGTCATTATACCTTATCAGATTTTTTTCTTAATCTTTCACTATTCCTATCTGTACCTGTTGTATCTCTCATGTTTTCTCAGACAGAGCAATGTATAAATTTAAAAGAATGTTGCATAAACCTATACTAACAAATCCAATTTCAATATATTCTATTAAGCATCCATATTTCAGGAATCTTACAAATCTAAAGAATATACATGATTTAGGCAAATTTGTGAAAGAGGAAGAGATGGCAGAAGGAATAAACAATGACAAAATAGATTTTTATGGAGAAAAAGGTGGAAACAAACATCAAATACTATTTTTAAAAGAGAAGATCCCCAGCTGGGCCGTGGTGGCGCATGCCTTTAAGCCAAGCACTCGGGAGGCAGAGGGAGGTGGATCTCTGTGAGTTCGAGACCACCCTGGTCTACAAGAGCGAGTTCCAGGACAGCCTCCAAAGCCACAGAGAAACCCTATCAAAACCACCCCCCCCAAAAAAAAAGAGAAAGAGAAGATCCCTAAAGCAAGACAGACAATACTATAAAAATTTTATTATAAAAGTTTAAAGCTATTCAGGCAAATTTGTTTCTACAATGTGTAATTTATCAAAAACTAATTGAGGTTTAAGTCCACAACTCCCAGTGTAAGGTCTTGTTACACACAGGCTTGGCTGTCAGTTACTAAGTTTCTGAAAGGTCACTGGATATAAGGGTCTTAACTTCAACGATGGATTTATCCACTGATGAATTTAGAGCTGAATAGAATAGCAGGACACAAGGCTAACTTGAAGAAAGCAGGGATTGTGTTTTAGGAGGATGTATCTTTTCTCACAGACTTTTCACCTGTCTCTGCTATATCTGTCTATTATGAGGTGAAGGGCCTTATCTAACACACTGACTAGCCGCTATAATAGTTTACCTTGCCTTAATAAAAGATCCTTGACTGAAACTGAAGTGAAAATAAGTCCTTCCTCTTTCAGCTGTTTTTCTTTTTTTTTAAAGCTTTTTTTAGGCATTTTATATTAAAGATGAAAAACTGACTACCACAAAACTCAAGAAAAAACAGAAAACCTAGTCATAAAAAAAAGTTAAAAATATTTACAAATAGCTGGGCGCTGGTGGCGCACGCCTTTAATCCCAGCACTAGGGAGGCAGAGACAGGTGGATCTCTGTGAGTTCGAGGCCAGCCTGGTCTCCAGAGCGAGTGCCAGGATAGGCTCCAAAGCTACACAGAGAAACCCTGTCTCGAAAACCCTCCCCCCCAAAAAAAATTTACAAATATAAATTAGAAGAGTTCATTCCTATAATCCCAGTGCATAGAAGAAAAAAGTAAGAAGTTTTTGAATATGCAACCAGATTAGGCTACAAAATAAATTCAGAGCAAGCTTAGGCTACCAAGTAAGGCCCTATCTATCAATCAATCAGTCTGACAGTTGGTATTCACACAATACAAGACGCTAACACACTGGCAGCTAACAGTATTACTGCTTTCCCTGGGAAAATGATTACAAATAATCCAAATACCCATTTAGAGAGGACTCATTAAATCTCAGTATAACTATATAAATAAATTTTAGCAATCAAAGAATGGAAAAGTTCTCTAATAACAGATAGTCCAAATACTTCTAAGCTACAAATACGATGTATAGTATACTAATTTACATGAAAAGAAATAAATGTATTTGCACAGTGACACTGAAAATAAAATGCAGGTTAAACTTTACTGTGAATGGAAATTGAAAAAGCTAGGGAAAATTTCTTTTTAAAGAAATTTAAAACATGTGAACTGAATCATAAACAGTGCACATTTCATTTAAAATTAGTAGCTTCCACAAGGGGGATTAGCAGATGAGCCAAACTTCAAAGTTTATACTGCATGGGACTGGAGAGATTGCTCAGCAGTTAGGAACATTGGCTGCTCTTCCAGAAGACCCAACACCCAATGGTGACTCACAACTATCTGTAGCTTCAGTTTCAGGAACTTGCTCTAATGCCCTCTTCTGGCCTTACTGAGGACAATTGGCACGCATGTGGTACAGTATACATGCAGGTAAAACAACCATAAGACATTTCAAAAATAATAACTGAGGTGCAAAGTTAGCAACACTGCCTTTAAAATATAATACATATGAATCAAGAATGTGTGTTGTCACTTTCTACTCAACAATTTTCAAGGTTGAATCATCATGTTGATGAAAGGTAAAATGCAGTAAGGAGAATTAGAAATTTTTAAAGGATTATTTTACAGGAACCATTATATAGAATTCCTACATAGAAGCCCCTTGACATTATTAGCAACAGAAAATATAAGGAGGCAGCTATTTCTCTCTCTCTCTCTCCATAAATGTATAAATAATTACATCTCTACATGTAACAGTTTTAAATAAGTGCTTACAGTAGTAACAAAAACTGCTGAGGAATAAATTTCAGAAAAAAGGATAAATATGTTAAACGATAAGGATGAGGCTTATTTACTGTAAGAGAACTCAGTATCCATCATTTAAAGATTCAATACAATCTCAAACAAAATCTCCATATGGAAATCAGGAGTTCAACAAGAAAAATCTAAAAATTATAATAATCAGTAAGAGGCAAAAGAATACAAAAAAGTCCTAGTAAAAAAATTTGCCCTTTTAGATATTAAGATCTGTAAGGCTAAACTGTGGTGTTAATGCGAATAGTGATAAACTGACCAATGAACAGAAGCATTGTAACTAAAGTGCATGTAAGGGAACTTTGTGATCACAGTCTTCAAGTTAAGAAACAGAGTGAATTACTAAATATATATATATATATATATATATATATATATATATATATATATATTATATGGGAAACCAGAAAGTGGGGAAAGAATTCTTTCTAAACACAATGTAGGAAACAATTCCGGAGATACCAAAAACAAGTTAAAAATATAATCAAAAGACACTAACTATAAAGGGACTGGGGAGACGTTTTAGTTGGCTTGTAACACAAGCATGTATATGCCTATGTGCACTATATGTCTGCCTGCTTCCCAGAGGTCAGAAGGGGCTGTTGGAGCCCTTGAGACTAGAGTTACAGATGGTTGTGAGCCATCATGTAAGTGCTGGGAACTAAACATGGGTCTTCTGAGGAAACAGTAAGCACTCCTAACCTCTGAGCCAGACCTCCAGTCCCCTCAACTGGCTTTTAAACATCAACTTATGAACAATAGAAATATTGTAATAAGCCAAACAGTGGTGGTACATGCCTTTTATTTCAGCATTAGGGAGGCAGAGGCAGACAGAACTCTCTAGGCTAGTCTGGTGTACAGAGCAAGTTCCAGGAGAGCTAGGACTACACAGTATCTAATAATAAAAATAAAAAAACAAAATTGTAATAAAAGTGTATTACTTCCCCTCTAAATCTGTTCCATTATCTATAGTATTTAACTAATCACTCTATTGGCAGTGAAGCCAAAATAATAGAGTATTTCTTAGATGGCTCTTTCTTCTACATACTTAAATTTCTTTCAGATAAATTCCTCTCCAAATTGCCAATTATATAGCTCAAGGTCATGATTTCAGACCAAGGTACAACAGTCTTCCATCTCATTTCCCTACTTCAACTGCATTGAAATGCTAATGAGATACTGTCACTTCTTTAAAATAAATGTTAGCCTCCCTGTCTTTTTTTAAAAAGCTTACGAACTTAAACTGGAGGAGAATGCTCAGCAACAAAGTGCTTGCTAGGTAAGTTTGAGAGCCACTATTTAGATGCCCAGCACTTGGGTAATCAACTGAGAGGCCCCGCCTCAATACAGAAGTGGAGAATGAGTAAAGAAAACATACCATGCCTCCAACCAAATGTGTGTGTGTGTGTGTGTGTGTGTGTGTGTGTGTGTGTGTGTGTGTACAAAGAGACAGACAGACAGAGAGAGAGAGAGAGAGAGAGAGAGAGAGAGAGAGAGAGAGAGAGAGAGAGATGCATATTGTCAAACTGAGTATATACAGCACAAATGGTCTGACTGTGTAGCTAGACTAATGCTCTGGCTTCATCATCTCATATTCTAATTTTACTTTTATTGTTGTCACTACTAAACTGCTTTTAAAGTACTGTGTTTCCATCATCTACCATTTTCCATGTGTCCTTCAAGATTCAGGCCAGGAATTACCTCTCCTAGAATTTCTCCTTTAGTTATCTCTTTCTAGAAAACAACTCCAATAGTACTGTTGATCAGGTTTGTCACTGTTAGCAGTTTTGTTACCTCCTTAAAAGGAAAAGCATTTTGTTCTCAATTTGGATGTAATATCAATACTAATCAATTATAAATGCTTATTAAATTTAAAAATACAACCATCTTACCCCAATAAAGATGTACATATATAAAATTGCTTTGTAAAATTTTACATTACTTACCAAATTTTAGTGCTGCAAGGATTCAACATATAAAGATCCATATTTTCTATAAGAATAGCAGATGTGCTCTATTTCAAGGCAGAGAAAAACATATTAAAGAAACAGTTTAAAAATATTTCAATTCTAAAATTTTGTGACATTTATTTTAGACTTTTAAAATAAGCCTAAGGTGGAATACTTAAGGGGCAAAAAATAAACTAAATGGTTAAAATTTTCC